>NC_062234.1:11206875-11507343 GCF_905475465.1 Pieris napi
ACTGATTTCATTGTATAGTTTTATACTAGCTCTTACTACTACTGTTTATAATCTGGAGAGCCTGGTCACAAGTGGTCTGGCGAATCCCATTAGTTGAAAGCGTTTGGTGTTCCATTGTCACGTAAGAAAACGCCTGGTTGCAAACATCGAAACCATACTAGTAGCTGATGCATTTAATTTTAAATATTATATGCATGCTTCTTTTCCAATAAAAGATAAAACTATTACGTACCAACGATACATGGGCTATATTTTTAAATATGTACTGTGTATCTATCTATCTGTTTTTCTGTAAGTCTATTTATTGTCATTCATAGACACAACATTCTTATATTTCGTAAACAGTGGCGCTAAAACTCTTGGGTTTGTGCTTAATACAGAAATAGTTGTACACGCCTTCGATTTTTTTACCTTCCTCACGATACTTTTCTTCATCGTATGAGTTATGTGATGCGCGTATATGTCAGTTTTTATGATGTTTTGAATGGGTAACTGAAAAATCCATCTATATAATAGCAGTAAGCGCGTTGAACTCTTACGCTTAACCTATAACGCTGAACTAATTTGTCAACAGGTCAGCGCCGGGGTCCAAGTCCAGCATTCATCTTTCCTACATCCAACTTCTATTACTGTTGACATTTCAGTGGGAAATTAAAAAGGATTTTTTTTTATTCGCTTTTCAGATATTTTTTTAAAATTAACCAGATTTAAATCGATTTTTTGAGTCTAGTTTACAATGAATAATTAAAACATTTGTACACTAAATTGTTGGATAAATTACGCTTAGTTTTACAATAATATTGTTACAGTCTGCCAGGATGATAAGACACATCGTCTTCAAAACTATACACTATCATAAGAGAGGCGCTGGACAGGAACCGGTGGAAACAGATAGTCCGCTCCGGATGCTTTCTTTCTGACCACGACGCTCAGACATGAGCAGCCAATTGAAGAGAGAGCCAGGGTGACTAGACGGTGTTTAATAATTTACGTAACATAAGAGTATATTACGTGAACAAAGAGCAATTCTTCAAGTAGCCTATCGACTCCACCTAGAAACAATAAAATATTCAGTAAGAAAACTATACATTTTAGCGACCAGTTTAAAATATCACAAACACAATGGACTAATAAACCCGGACACATCTAAGAAAATACGCTTTTTATTCCCGACGCCAAAATGTCGTAGGTACTATGTTTGGTTAGTGCTTTTTTGCATTACCCTATCTTCATAATAAAATCTCCCGATCTCGGATTCTGAGATAGACAAACTATCCAGATATAAACTCACAAAATAGATGAAAATTATGCTAGCCGATTTGAATTTCGATTCTAAAAAAGCTACTACATATATGTTTTGGCATGAATAAGGCCTCAGTCAAGGTTTCAAAAACTAACCCAGACACAGCGCACTCTTATGTTATAACAAATAAGCACACACACATATTCACATACTCATGCACTCAAGCATACTTTCTCACACGATTTTTGTTTGATTAGATTTAGCATGAAAACTTCTTTTTCTGTAATAATTTTTCATTTATAATTTATATTCGTTTTGTTTTAAATGTGCACCATGTAATAGTTACCCACAACACACCACACTCCCTAGTGTGGGGATAGCGATAGATCAATTTTGTCAAACCATATTTTGTTAGGAATAAAGTTTTATTATCATACATAAATACGGAAATCTTTGCTGATGGCTTGGTCTCTACCTCTATCAAAGGTCAAATCGTAGTCGGCAATGTGAGAGTTAAAAAGTTACACGGAGATTACACTACTTATCATTCTTTGTAACTAATAAGGCGAACTTTCAATATCAATAGCGATTGAGTTTTCATTTAGCGCTGATGATAATGCGAGAACTTCGGTAACTAAATTAGTCTTTGTTTCATAGACTAATTCAAACTTATTATACTAAAATCTCAAAGGCCTATGAAGGTCGCAAATAACTTAGTTGTAAAAAATAAATATAATAAAACCCTATGATTTTTATTTCAGTACCTTGAAGATTTTCCTCGTAATATTCATTTCCAGTGTAGTTAGTTGTAAGATTGACATTGAGAAAAGTCTGATATTGAATATGTTAACAGTCATACGCTGTATAAATTAGGATTATTTTATTAATATATTACTTCATAAAATATGGAAATGTTAATCCTTATATAAAATTTTCTCGATTCAGTGATTCAGTGCAAAAATGCCATAGTAAAATACTTTATAGTTCACAAACTTAACGATTCCAAATAATAACATCAATCAAACTTGAATCATTGTATTACCAAGAGAATAAAAAAAATGAAAATGATAAAAATATTCATGATACAATTCACACACTTATTGTTCCTTGGAAATTGCAATGACACTTTATTAATTATTACGAAATAATTATAAAGAGCAAGTTTTTAATATTCAATATAGCAGGAAATACCGCCTTTGTAGGAGGCATTATCTAATGACGCCGTGAGGAAGACGTTCGCAGAATAAGCTATTATTAATTTATCGTATCTTGATACTTGGCACGTTGTGGTTTTTGTGGCAATACTTAACTACTTTATATCCGGGTTCAACATGTATTTGTTGTGCCATAATAAACAATAACTATTATAATTGACCTATTCTTTTATTGATAATAGTATTTGAATTTATTATAATTGACAGTGAAAATAAAATGGCAGAGTGACAGCACACTTGTTCTTTATTTGTTACGTCTTCCAAAAAGTAGGTTTTAATATGGCTGGCTTTGGCTTATATAGGCTCATCCCCTCCAAGTGGCTGGCATTTGCGGTTGGCAGGCATGGCGGTTGGCTGGAGGGTTGGTCAACATGGCATGGCTTGGCATTGGCTATGGCTTTGGCATTGGCTATGGCTTTGGCATTGGCTATGGCTTGGCTTTGGCATTGGCTATGGCTTTGGCTTTGGCTTTGGCTATGGCTTTGGCTATGGCTTTGGCTTTGGCTTTGGCTATGGCTTTGGCTTTGGCTTGGCTTTGGCTTGGCTTGGCAGGATGTGACTGGCGACGTCACGTCCGTTACACTCGGCCATCCTGAAACAGTTGTTCCCGTGGGAACAACAACCACGATTAGCTCTCTAATAAATCAAACAGATCTTCGGTTTGAAGTTGCTCCTCGAACTGCTGGCACTATCAGATACAGTAATAATGCTTTTATAGGGTCTTAACGAATCGGCAGATACTAATCCAGTAAAACTCTTATATCCACGTAAACCATTTAGGTGTACTTCTCATTTGGTACCTATCATTGCCCACTACCTTTGTTACGACATAAGGACCGGAATACAAGTCGTCAAGTTTAGTGTTAACTTTGGATGCGCTACAAGTCGGTGTTTGTCGCCATAGGACAAAATCACCCTGCTTACAGATGCGAGCAGATTTTCGTTTTTTGTCAAAGTAACGTTTCATTGTAGCACTCGCCTTTAGTATCCTATCAGATGCTTTCTTTCGACGCGACTCTACTGGTTCAGAAACACGCCCGGGAACCGCAACATCACATACTGACCTACCAGCCCGAGCAAACATCAAGTCGTAAGGTTTGTAAGTGGTGGTGTTATTAATTGTGTTGTTAATTCCCCAAATTATGTCGGGCAAAGAGTTAGCCCAATTGCTAGAGGCTTCACTGGGGTCTGTGGCTCGTAATTCATCCAGTATTGTCCTATTTGTACGTTCCACTTGACCGTTAGAACGCGGACAAGCAATAGCATTGAGAGTATGTCTAAACTGTTTATCATTTGAAAACTTCTTAAAGTTCCTACTCGTGAACGCCTTTCCGTGATCGGTGACTATGTGATCAGGGAAGGAAAATAAACTAAATATCCTCCGTAGTACATGAATAGTTTCGATCGAGTTGACAGTACGCGTTGGCTCAGCTATTACAAACTTAGAAAAACCGTCTGTCATAACGAGCATATATTGATACCCCTTAGTAAAAGGGCCAATGTGATCAATATGAACCATTCTCATATGCTCAGAGGGCTTAGGAATTGGATGGAGTTTACCTTCTTTTTTGCCGTAGCCCCCTTTGCCGTATGCACAATGAAGACATGCAGTCACATATGTCTTTATAAATCTTGTCATTTTAGGAAACCAAAATTCGTTTTTGATTAATTCGCTACAGCGATTAAATCCTACATGACCAATGTCGTCATGGTGCATTTGCATTATTTTCCATCTGGCCGAATTTTGAACCACCAACCTATTGTCGTTCAAGTTTTTACGATAGAGCCTTTTATCAATAATTTCGAAATTATTTTATATCCGCCGGTATTATCTTTAATTGACAAACGATTGCGCTCAACTATCGTCCTCACATTGCACCGTATAAAACTAATCCGCCACTTCTAGACGATTCATGTTCATAGCATCAACCGGATGTCTACTAAGCGCATCTACATGTTTCATGTGTTCTCCCGGCCTATACTCGACACTTATATCGTAATATTGTATAGAGAGCCACCACCTCGCGACACGTGGTATAATGTCGCGTTTAGTAAGCGTAGCGCGGACTGCTGTACAGTCAGTAACCATCTTAACCTTTTTCCCGACAATGTGAATGAATATGATACATGCTCTACTAAAATATATAACGAGGCGCAACGTACCGTCAGTCTGCTTTTATAGAATTATACCGGCAATTCCCAATTTACACGCGTCAGTATGTATTTCCGTAGAAAGCGCGGGATCATACAAAGCTAAAACAGGCTTGGAACATAAACACTTTTTAAGTTGTTCAAATCTATTGTTTTGATCACTTCTCCATATCCACGAAGTTTCTTTTTTTGTTAATTTATCACTTAAAGGGCGGGCAATGACAGCGAAATTGTGAATGAACTTTCGGAAATAACTACACAACCCGATAAATTGACGCACACTATGAACATTGGTCGGTGTCGGAAAATGAGAAACTGCCAATAATTTTGACTCGCCTGGCTGAATACCATTTGCCGATATCTCATGACCTAAGTACGTAATTTTTTTTTGCAAGAACGAACACTTACGCATGTTTAATTTTAAGTTTTCAACTTCAAGTTTGACAAGAACCGCTTGCAGAATATCTATGCCCGATTGCACGTCATTCGATGGTAGAAGCAAATCATCAAGAAATGCCAGAATTTCACATTTACCTTGAATCTTAGAATTTTCAGTTCTTCCTACAGATTCAACTATTACTAGGTGTTATGAATGCAGTTTTGTGTGTATCGTCATGGCACACGCGTAGCTGATGGTATCCTTGAGTCATATCTAAACTTGTAAAATATGTTTTGCCCGCCAATTTCGAAACCTGATCATCTATGTTTGGCAATGGAAATCTTTCTTTTACGGTAATAGCATTTAGGGCACGATAATCAACGCACATCCTACTGTCACCGTTTTTCTTTTTCACTAGGATGACTGGGGAGGCATAACTGGATTCGGACTCTTTGACAATGCCGGCATCTAATAATTCACTGACTTTAGACTGGACTATCGCTTGTTTACCATGTGATAATCGATAAGGCTGGCGATAAACTGGCTAATCACTAGTAAGCTTAATTTTCATCTGCACTAAATCTGTACACCCTAAATCTTTTGTACCAATAGCAAAACAATGTTTATATTGTATTAATAAACCGATAAGATCCGAATGTTGTCTAATTTTACACCTCCTATACATAAATTATTAGTTAAGGGTTGACCTAAATTATTGGCATTATAATTGGCAAAAGTATGGCAAGCAGCAAGGGATAGTACCTGGCTATACGGCTGTAACGGGAATTCCTGGCAGCTTTCAGCCCTGGCTAGGACCTCTCCCGGCGACCTCACAATAACCTCGCACCCGGTGTTGACGACTTTGATGTAACCATCTTCGCCACGGAGCAGGGTAGAGGGATAAGAGTAGACCACCACCCACGTAGTGCCGAGGTGGCGTTACCACATCGTTGCCGACCTTATTCTCCAGAACGCGCACTTGAATGATGAAAGAGCCAGATGGACTTTTGTTGTTTTGTTTTTCTTTGTTGACTTCGCTGTTGATAGGTTGACCGAACAAAAGATTAACGTCGGCCATCTTGATGCTAGAAATGCTTTTTCCATTGCTCCCACGTATAATCGTAGTCCTACAGGCGATTGTACCTCTTCTTCGCTTGACCTCGTAGTTTAACGTATATTCCTCACTGTCAGGGTCGAATTACGGAGTCAAAAATGCAGCACGATGTACTTGTAACTTATTTAGAGCTTCATCAACACAGTCATGTTGAAGATCGCGTAGAGCCTTTATTACTTCTTTTTATTAGCAGATTCTTGAGCAGCTTCAGTGCCGGCGGTGAAGAAGTATCCTCATCTTCCTCCGACATTGATTCGTCAGAAGGTCGAAAAACTTGTGGCGAGGTCGTTTTATCCCACTTCTGAGTATAATTGACCTATTCTTTTATTGATAATAGTATTTGAATTTATTATAATTGACAGTGAAAATAAAATGGCAGAGTGACAGCACACTTGTTCTTTATTTGTTACGTCTTCCAAAAAGTAGGTTTTAATATGGCTGGCTTTGGCTTATATAGGCTCATCCCCTCCAAGTGGCTGGCATTTGCGGTTGGCAGGCATGGCGGTTGGCTGGAGGGTTGGTCAACATGGCATGGCTTGGCATTGGCTATGGCTTTGGCATTGGCTATGGCTTTGGCATTGGCTATGGCTTGGCTTTGGCTTTGGCATTGGCTATGGCTTTGGCTTTGGCTTTGGCTTTGGCTATGGCTTTGGCTATGGCTTTGGCTTTGGCTATGGCTTTGGCTTTGGCTTGGCTTTGGCTTGGCTTGGCAGGATGTGACTGGCGACGTCACGTCCGTTACACTATCGAAGGTGAACCTATAATCATAACATAAGATCACGTATCATCACGGGGGTCATAACAGAGACATATTATATCTTAAAACGTAACGGAACTACTAAATTATATAATTATTTTATAAGTTTAAACCCTAAATCAAAGAAAAACTTGAATTAAAGAACTACTAAAAACTAAACGTATTGCTGATAAGAGAATGGTTTATTTACAGATTGGTAATTAAATCTAATATATAAAGTTGTGTCGCGGTGTTTGTGGTTAAACTCCTCCGAAACGGCTTTACCGATTCTAATGAAATGTTGTGTGCATATTGGGTAGGTCTGAGAATCGGACAACATCTATTTTTTATCCCCCTAAATGTTAAGTGTAGTCCACCCCTAATTTTTTTTTTAATTTTTAGATAAAAAGAAATATTTTTATTTTTTTATGATACAGCATTAAAAAAATACATACAACCCCTAATTTTCACCCCTCTACGATCAACCCCTATTTTTATTATAAATGATAAACATGGCAAAACGACGTTTGTCGGATCAGCTAGTATAATTTATATTTATTTTACGAATAAGGACATATTTACCCGTCTTTCACGCAATTAGACTCTTATTGAGAAACTCTTTCTATACAAAACTGGTCAAGTAATTTGTCCTGATCGACAATTTCTTGAAATAATTGTTGGCAATACTGAGTCGGTACTCATGATGCTTACTGATGTGGATGTACAGGAATGTGCTGTATTTACGTGACTCAAAGTTAAAAGGAATAAGGTTTAATACAATAGCAAAGACAGCTAAAATTAAGAGGTGAATGTAGCGCACATAAAATTATATTTTTGAGTATAGACATTTATTATCTAGAAAGGCAGTATCTTGGTAACATGTCCCATCAAAATACATGAATTTTGATGGGACAAAAAAATAGGATGAAGAAAAAAAACAATAACTAATATATCTCTTTAATTATACTTTTTATTACTAAGTACAGTTAATTGAGCGAAATACCTTCTTAAAGGTTTTCTACTAATACGTGATGACAAAACATTTTATATATCTACATGGATCATTAAGTACTCATTAGTCTTAGTGGTAATGCATATTTGGTAACACATAAATTACACAGACACAAGAACGCTATGGACTAGAGCCGATGAGAGATGCGTTTATACCATATTATTTCAAGTTGGTAAATAAATCCAATTTACATATTTCACATCCGTCTTATCGTTGCTCCAATGTTCATTTTCGTTTTCCATAACTGCAAGAAATAAATTAACGTTAATTTATTTGTGTTGATCAGCGTGAATTAATTATGTTACATCATCATAGCTGAGATAATACTATGATTAATCTTTATATTCTGAGAAATGATTATATATTCATGGTTAATCGCAAGTATATCGGGTATGAACTGAACAAGCCCTTGAAAAGGGTATGTTAATGGCCATCCAAAATAAACTGATCTGACTGAGCATTTTATGATCTAAAAAGTATATGTTTGCATAATATAGTACAATGTGTGTGTGTGACTTCAATTACGGTTGTAGGCAAACACCGTATTCACAATCCGCGGTTTTTCTATATGCGGCCCTTATTTTGTATGATTAAAAGAAGAATAAAAATAAGCCTAATATTAGGTATAACACAAGCAATTATTTACGAATTCACTGTGGCAGTAGCTGTAGCTGTGGCTGAAGCATGTGCAGTTCCCCCACAGGCACCCCCACCACAGCCACCGCATCCGCCAGCACAACCGGTTGGGCCGCCTTGGTTGTATCCATTGTTGCCGTAACCTCCGCCTTGGTTGTATCCATTGTTGCCTCCGCCATGATTTAAGCCTCCACCATCACCATAACCTCCGCCGCCACCGCCACCTCCTGCAAATAGTAAGACCTCTTTTATATAATAATCAGGTGTATCGTGTTTATTGTTTATGTTACAGCAGTATCACACTTTACAGAACGTAATCTAGTGAGATTTAAGACAGAGTTAACGGTTCGAGTTCGTGACGTTGGCTCGCAGATTTGGACGCTGCAATTTTTTTGAAATTTATTTTTTGTTACAAAAATTATTTTATTTTAAGCGAATTGTTAAGTGTGTATACGAAGACTATAGCCCAACATTACTAGGACTATCATAAGAGTTCTTTATAAATCAGGAATTGCTCGATGTTCCTCGATCACGTTGCCTTTGAAGTGGGACGTATACGTTTGCATATTATCGAGTGTGTTGCACCTTATGTGAACATTTGGGAATGGTAATAACGTTACTTGATATGAAACACACTACACGTGCCCTGACTTTTATTCGAATTTGGGTATAATTCGTTCTATGTCAATTGTAAAAACGTAAATTTACAAATACTAATATTTCTTACCTCCGTATCCACCGCCACCGCCACCGCCGCCGCCGCCGCCCCCACCATAGCCACCACCATAACCACCGCCATAACCGCCGCCACCGCCACCGCCTCCTCCATATCCGCCGCCATAGTTTCCATATCCACCATCTCCACCATAGTGCCCACCGTGACCACCATGACCGCCGTGGCTATGAGCTAGAAACAGATTATAAATTAGTTTCTTACTTTATTTAATAAAAATGCTATATTCTCTTATTCGTGCGCCTTTCAACCCTGCGTTCGAATCAGACCTGTGCACCAATACGAATTTATTACTTGCTCGCATGGTGAAGGAAAACATAATATGGCAAAATAAGACACCGGCGTGCCTCAGGCCCAATAATAGACGGCGCATGTCCATCACAAAAGGCCGGTCACATATTTGCCTGTTACGAGTAATTCTCAATTAAAATGTTGCAATTTGAGGGCCAAACTGAAAATTTGTTAGAGGACGCAATTTTATTTATGGAAAATATAGAGTTTAAACCCAAGTTTTGGGGTTGGCGCCCTTATCCCCCGGCCGCCATCTTGGAACGGGTGAGAACACGTTTTTGGCTATATCACCTAAACTATCGTACAAAAAAATTATGGTTGTCTATTTCAAGACCTAGAGGCTGTAGCGCCACTCATGGTTTTTTCAGATTTAATTTTTTATCTTAAAAATAATGCCTTTGTGTATTTAAGGAAGCCAAAGAATAAAGATTCTTTCGATACCATCAACTTGAATGTTTACTTCGAAACAAATAGAATATTAAAATTTACATGAGTGAGAGAGTTTATATTTAAAGTATTTAAATATAAACTCTATTGTATAATCTATAAAGTTAATCTTGCTTTTTATTGCTTTTCGTATTCTCCGCGTACCATAACCTTGTGAATCATTGCTATTGTCCTAATAATAATCTTGTTAAACGACACGGATGTTTCATTAATGTTAACATATTAATTACAAATTAAAAGATAATCTAATGTTTTCTAGAATATATCTTTCGCTGACTAGGCCAGTTATATTTGGAGTTATCTGTCGAGGGAGACATTAAAAGATCAAACGAACAATACAAAAGGAGACAGCAACACGTCAACTAGCTTCGGGCCTTTTGGATACAGCGGACTGCGTGTTTCGGCTTGAAGGGCGAGACTTGCCGCAGTTTGATAGTTTGCGAGTTACGGAGGGAAAACAAATTATTGGATTTGCATTCCCTGATTGCCTCAAAAGGATATCATAAAATCTAATTAAAGCGAAGAAGCTGGTTGAATGAGTAAAAAAAATAATATATTCTTTTTTTCCACCAGATTTCTAGAAATTCATTACATTAGGGACTAATCGAAATTATATATTAAATAAATAAAAAGCATCAAAAGAATAAGCTTTTGTGGACATAAAAATATGAAAGTTGTAGTTTATTTAATATAAATTGAAAGAGGAAAATAAAAAATAGGCACTTACAATGTTCTTTTATGACTTTAACGATAACCGTCTTCTGTGGCTCCTGGTATCCGTGACCATAGCCTCCATCGTAGCCGCGTCCTTCACTGTATCCCCCACCGTAGCCCCCGCCGTAACCACCTCCTCCACCCCAGCTATGTCCCCCACCAAAGGAAAACCCAACGCCGTGGCCAAGCAGGAGCTTTCCGAGGGTACGCTTTTGCCTATTTAACCTTCCAGGATGATCTTGGTCTTCTAGTTTCTGCAACATAATATTCTAATGACACAAGGCTGTGTTTTGACTTCAGGTAACTGTGTAAACCTTAAATGCTTTTGCATAATACTAAATAATAAAAAAAGAAGTTATATTAATCGAATTATTTGAATTTAAAATTACATTTATTAATACTTATTCGCAAATCAATATTATCGAAAAATAGGCTTAAAGCACACACAAGTAATTATTCTCACTTAATTAATTAATATACAGAACTAATATTGTTGTGGTACCTACAATTACAAATATCGTAAACACTTTCTCACACGGCGATTGTGTAAAATATGTTTCAATTAAAATATTCAAATAGCTTTAATCAAATATCATTAAGGTTTTATAAAAAAAGGTATAAAAAATACATACCTTAACATATATAGGTTGTTGATTGTAATTTAGTGACTTAGCTTCTGGCTCTCTTAACTTTTGGGAAGAGTTCCTCTGGGACAACAGTATTAGTATAGGGAACTGTCTGGATCTGTCAGTAGCGCGTGTCGGGGAGTCTTTGGGAGGCGCCAACACCGGTAGCACCATCACTACCCTATCATCAAGGTGGTTGTCATGAAGAGAGGCGCCAGCGGTGGCGACAAACGCCACCAACGTCACTGCACACCAAAGGTCCATCGCGGTCACTGCCAGCCGCCGCGCGTCCGACCTATTTATACAACACTATTGGACACCACACACGTCACTGAGCGTTTCTCACACTCACGTCATCACTTACAAGATGACGCTTGAAAACAATGATGGAAAAAGTCCGATAATTATATTAACAGAATATAAACAGGATTTTCATCTCTAATATCCATCCATAATTATTTTATTCATTCATATATTTTTGGTTTCCCCAAATCCAATCAATGTTCAGACACTTCAAAAAATCGATCGAATCTTTCATTTATATATTAATTGAGTTTGTTTTTATGTGTCAACACCCAAGGCGCATAGATTGAAAAAAAAACTGCTTTGGAGGACAAGAGGAAAAATATAAATGTCGCTTAATTAGGAACAACGTTGAAAAATTTAATTTTAGCAAGATTATTATATATGTGGTTGAATGTGTGTCAATAATCAACATGTTAGACTTGTCTATTTGTGAAGTCGTTACACGTTCGTTTGGATATTCCCGCAAACCGGCCTGTGTGATGTTCCAACTACAGCCTGTTGTAATAATATCGTAGTGAGTTTACAAAGGTATTTTGTGCAGTAGGAGCTTGTAATGGAATAAGAAAGACATAGGATTTATTTTAGTTCAATATTTTTTGAAGTGAAGCAGTCATTTTATGATTTAGCATTCTGAAAAGGTGGGAGCTTGTAGTTTATTGTTTATCAGAATGCCAAATCATAAAATGATTGCTTCACGACTGATTTGAGAGCGACCGCCGATACGAAAACCGCTGTGTGAGTTCGAAAAGTGAGTTACAGAATCGCAGGGCAGTGCTATTATTATTTTATAGGTGGATGTACCATTAAACTTTAATCTATTAAATTATGTTACCCTAATTTTAATGTTATTATGCTGATTTTGCGGAAAAGCGGAATCGGAAACAAAATAAATGTGTTATTTCAATCTATTTTTAAAGACTACTCTCCCAAAAATCTTTTATACTTCTTTTTGAAAGCATATTGTTCCAATTAAATTAATTCCCTAAATTACAATGAGGTCAAATACTGACTCGATTTGATCCTTTTAAAAATAAGTTCGAATGTATAGTTAAACAATAAAATATTAATAACCTCTCTTTTTCGCTTCTCTGTCAAATTGCGTTTACGATGTGCTGAGTAATTTAATTAAAACGATGCAATTTGGCTTATTTACATTTTTGTTTGTTGAATAAAGGTCGGAGTGTACATTGAACCAGAAGCAGGCGTTTTAGAATTATAATGCCTTTAGCTCTCGGAGCCAGCAAACAAGTTCGCTAAGTGGTCACTACATCGTTTAAAGTTTTTGTATCTTACAAGACGCAGTAGTTTATTCAAATTTTGCAACTTGTAACCATCTTTGAAAACTCGGAGGTGTTTTACAATTCTTTATTTTTATTTAATGTATATTTCTTTTTTTGACGTTCATAAGTGTACATTGTGTTACCTACATGAATAAATGTTTTTTGACTTTTGACTTTTACATTGAAATTGTTATTTAAGCGTAATTAAATTTTTACCTCAGCTAGTTGGATTTAGTTTTTTTACATCAGTGAAGACTATAGTTAATATCCTAAATATATATTTAAATTTGTAAAGCATGCTTATATGATGGATTTATTGCAACACATTGGTTTCATTAGAAATATTGAATGAAACATTGTACACAATAGAATCAGTGATATGATTACACGGCTTGTAGAGTGGGAAGCCCGGTTACATCTCGGTAAAGGTAATTAACATTATTGCATATCATTACAAACGCACTGCCACTTATTTGCAAACACATCACGTTACGGTGTATACACACATGATAAGTCTTTTAAAAAGATAATGATAAGGACACAATAATTAAATTGTATAGTCAATTATTACATTGAAAACGAACACTACTATATTAAAGCGCGTTAAAAATAATCTGTTAAATCATCTAAGTTCCTGACTTTACTTTTCTTCATCTCAACTATCAGATTATCACTGATTTAATTATATTTATCCTTATAAATGGTTTTAAGGATAAGAAACATAATAGCTTATTGGTTCTGTTATTATTATAATTTTCAAATTGTTATTTTAGGTAATATTTATTTCCAACACACACGGTATTTACAATATTCTTAACCTTAAGTAGGTAATAATAATAATCAAAATTGATAAATAGATAATTAAAGGTTTGGTGCCGATGGCAGTGTATCTTTAACGCTAACAGCATTTCCTCGCTGTATTGCGATACTTATTCGTTGAGCGAGGAAAGCACCAGCTCTGGGGTCTGGGGTCATCGGTACTATCTGCCAGGCGCCAACTTAAAGCTTTGATTAGTGCCTGCTCACTTCAACCCCACCGCCTATAAGGAATATTGTTAATAAGTTTTCTTACACTTAAACGATTACTTTCACGCCATACTGTGACATTCATTATTGTCCTATTAATAGATGATTCGTAATAATTGGCAGTATCTTCGTTTAATTTGTAGTATAGGTAATACTTCTATGAAGTATAACAAGAATCCAAATTCATAGATAATATAGACTAATATAATTAAATGTCAAGATTTTTTGTAAATTAACAACTCCAATCGTTTAAATTATCAAATTATTTATTCGTGTAACATCTTATAATGATGATGTCAAGATCTTATAATTTATGGTTTAATTTATCAAGGTCATAAGGGGATTTCCACAAAAAGATGCTATAATATAAAATAATAAGACATTAAAATACATATTTTTAAACTTTATCCTTATAATTAACATTTATTGTCTTGTTATTCGTTATTGTATTGTTATTTGTTATTGTATTGATACAACTCTATAATAGGTTTGGGTAAATAGCGCAAAATCATTTTATATTAATAAAGTTTCAAATGGTACGGTATTTCTAATAAAGTATTTTCCATTTAATTATTAATTAAAACATCTTTTAAAATGCTATTTTTAAACGCGCGTATTTATTAACTGAAAGTAAAACAAAGAAATTACTGATTACTATTAAATCAACACAAAACAGATATATTATGCATAACAGCATGAAGCCTGCATTTGCAAGGCTGCAAATAAAAAAAATTTAAGGGTCAGATTCATGGCTAATGCGAAATAATCTTGATAATCCTACATATAAATGGTGACTTTTATATTAAATTTGAAGCTTTTATAAACAAAAACTACATCACATTTAACTACAGCATTTATTTGTATATATATATCTGAAAAATAAAGTAAATTAAAATGATTATCGGCTGGGCTACGGGATGGCCAGGAAATTTTTAAACAGAACAAAAGTATTTTTTTTATTTTAGATCACGTGCACACATAAAAATTTAACATGGACTCAAAATATATTTTTAAGCTTATTTTACAAAATAATATAAATAGAAAAAATAGATAAATAGGAGTTTCACTGTTTTGGCTTTTCGCGCCTAATAAATATATATCAAGCGGAAAAGCGATAAAAACCTATTCGCTTTTCTTAAAGAAATTTTTATTTTAACATACATTTTGTTTGTGCCATCTAAATCTTTACTCCTATGAATTTAGTCAAGAGTTTCATAATCCAAAGAGCATTTGACAGATGAGATAATTGGCGCGTCTTGTCTCTAATTCTCAGCATTTAATTAAATTTATAAGGCCTTGGTGACCTTAGTTTATATAAGCTCTATGCACATACCTGAACTTGGAATTATGACTTCTATTTATGTAATCTGAAATGGAAAGACTGCGTAAAACGAACAGTCTCTCGAATATCTTGTATATTGATAATATATACATAAATACTGTTACAAAAAAAGTTTTCTATTTTTCAACCTTTTAATTATTTTGAATTAGTAACACGTATATTATTTTAAAAGCTTCTTTCCATTTCGCGCCATTCCACATATTTTTTTCGTGTTCATAATCAAATTACAATATGGAATGGGGTGTTAAAGAAAATAGGATGGCAGTGATCGCCTTGCACAAAGTGGGTATGGAGCCGTCGGTTATATTCCAGACACTTCAAAAGCTTGGCACCAGCCGTATGTTCGTATATCGTACTATTAACAGATACAACAACACTTCGTCTATCGAAGACCAGAAAAGGTACGACGTGGTCATCATCCTGTGTCAGTGATGGTTTGGTAGGACGTGTCTTATCAAGGAGTCACAAAACTGCATTTTTGCGAAAAAGGAGTGAAAACTTCATCCAAAGTGTATCAGATACAGTCTTGGATCAAGTTGGGAAACCTCTTAGCAATACACTTTTTAAAAATATATCCTGTGGACTTTCCAGCAGGATTCTGCATCTGGTCACAAGGCACGAATTCCCAAGCTGCTTGAAACCAAAGTCCGGAACTTTATAAGAACTGAAGACTGGCCCTCACCTAGCACAGACCTCAACCCTGTAGAATTCAAATTTGGGTGAGTTTTAGAGGACATGGCTTACTCTGAACGAAACGGAGACTTTAAGTTTCTTAAAAAAGCAAGCAAGCAAGCTTTGGAGCAAGCAGTGGCGAAATTTCCCTTGGAAACAGTGCGTAAATCTATAGATTCGAGGCCAAACAGATTAAAGGCCTGTATAAAAGCCAAAGGTGGCCATTTCGAATATATAATTTTTTTATTTTTTGCTGAGACTTATAAATATAAAATTTTATTACATTACTTCATTAAATAATAATGCATTTTAATTTGTAACAGAACTTATGGCTAGACTAGGTATATATGTATCGAGTAAATGATAAAAATTAATGTTGAATAGACACAAATTATGCGCGCATATTAAGACCAGAAGGATTTATTTGTATGAAATAATACAATGAACAACAAAAAATATATTTCGTCTTTATTAAGCTGCGTTGTATGAGTCGTTGTGTTAGTCTGACGTTATCGCTAATTAATTATAACTCTATTTAAACTGCGCATCCACGCTGTGGAATAAACAAGTTATTCTATAGATCTATAGTATGCATAGATTTACCTATACAAATCTATCATAGATAATCTTCATAAATCTTTTGTTGTTGACGAACAAACCGCATGAATTCTTGATATTTTTATTGAGGTTTGGAGTAATTTATTTATGGATTTAACAAAATCCTTTTTATTTTTGCACAGACCAAAACGGTACAGCTAACAAAAGTCTGAAAAGTATCTTAAATCCATAATGACAATAATTTCGTAGAAACTTGACCAACAGTGAGTTTTAGTAAAAAGTACATTTCTATAAAAATTTACAAACCTTCGTTTATCTTCTTACTGATGATCCAACCTCTGCAAAGAATAACATTATAAATTAAATAATATCTACGAAATAAGGCTTCATTCATTTGTACAAAAACTACAACGATCTATAAGCGTTTGGTAGGTATAATAATAAAAACTCTTTAGCAAATTATTTTAAACTTAACTGACAAGGATTTAAAAAATTTACTTCTATTCCATATATAATTAAACTAACCTGGACACGGTAAATGGTTTGCGGATCATCGGTTTTCATCTCCTTTACATCACTAATGTTTTTATCGGACAATAATAAGAGTATGGGGAAATCTTTTGCTCTTTCTTCCCTACCATTAGGAGCTAACAGGGGCGAGATCAGAACAACTTCTTTATCTTCAACTTCCCCGTACACTAGCGATACGAACACTGTTAATACACACGATATAACGAATTTCATTGTGATTATAATGAAACTTTTGCAGGATACTTTATTTATATGATTTGATTTGAATTGATGATCACGATCTAGTGTTCTTCCGTTTTAATTGACCTTAAAGTCTGAGATCATTGAGCGATTCATTATTAACTAATTAACTAATATAAATAAAGACCATAAATTAAAATCTACGAGTAAATTTACATCAACATGAATTTGTGTTGGTTTGTCCCGCTAACTCTCGAGGCCAAATCGGCTAATTATGATCTTGAAATATTTGTTAAAGTTCAGTGAATGTTTAAACGGTGGCAAACATAAATAATAACAAGTAATGAAAGTTAAAGTTACTAAAAACGTTAATTGAATTTTCAAATAAAAACTGATTCTAGCTGGGAAGTATTTGATGTCGTTTGTTTTTTAGAAAAAAAAATGTCAGTTGGTTGTGAAATATCTAAAGATGCCTTTAGGAATTTGTGTTTCATAGCTGTAGTATGATCTCTATAGTTTGATCTCTTTGGTCTGTTTTAAAAAAAATGTATTACAAAACTTCTTTGACACAAATATATGTAGGTGATACAAAGTTCAACGGGTCATCTAGTGCTAAATTATATTAGCTAGTTTTAAATCGAATGAAAACAAAAACTTTTTGCGAAAAATACAAAAAGGATATTTCTTGACAACAACTACATATTACTTTATTACGTAGTAAAGTTATCCACATCATAATTATGAATATTTAAATAATATACTAATTAATTCATTAACAACAAAAAAAAAACAATAACTAAAATATATAATTAAAAGGAGCCTCTTTCGGCTAAATATATATGGGATTAACTTAGTAGGAACTATGTTTTCATAAGCTTTTGATGTGTGTAACCTGAGTGACCATGAAATTTATCGCCATATATGTATATCACGCCAGTTCAATGTAAAAAAAATAGATAAACACATAGTTTTTAAAATATGTTATTTATTTCCATTATATTATACAATAGTACAATAGTTACAATGCAGAAATATAATAATTTCATTTCCTTATTTTTAAATATAAATTTTTAGCTATAGTAACAATTTTAGCTAACTTACAAAACTTTAACACAGAATGAGACTATATCTATAATAAAGGGTCTGAGATTAAAGCGGTGTCAATTTTATTAATATAAACCTCACAGCTTTTGGAAAGAAATAAACGTGACAAAACATTCTGTAACGTAGGTTACGTTTATACGACCAAAATCAATTATGGTTAAATAACTTTATGTAATACCGCCGTAATGTTTCAATCTTTATAGTATGAATAATACTATAACTGCATCAGGAATTATCTAAAACAACCTTGAACAAACTTGAGTTGCGGTATTTATAGGATTCCCAACTAGAAAAGATATAATACTGTATACATAAACAGCCGTATTAATATTCAACTATAACATTATCTTTCACGATGGATTTGCTTATTATATAGGGGTTAAAGAACTGTACATCGGAATCTAAAGACAAAGACACATATAAAGTAAATACAGCGCGGTGAAGGACCTTAAAGAAAAAGAAAAAGTTAAGATATTTTCGTCTTTATTGCATATGTCGAGTAACAGTTTAACTCGTAAGGAATAACTTTAAGGTCGGCTAAATGACTAAAATATCCTAAGATCAATTAGAATATAGAAAAGTAAGAATACATATAAAATCACAGCGTAAATTACCTTAAGAGCAAGTCCATCAGGTTAACATTTCCTGAAGTATGGTATTGAAGGAAAAAGTAGAAAAGGTGCTCTGGTGGCTTTCACATCCACTGTTTGACCTCCATCCCTCAACTCTCCAATCCAATCGGTTCCCACTGGTAAAATAAGTTCCAGCGGAGGTACGGGCAACGTTGTTTGAAACATTGATTTGGTGTTAACTACTGGTGTTGGCACAATCAACTCTGTTGTTACCTCACTATTGGTCCTCACCCTTGCTACTTGTATAACCCTCGTTGGTTCGCTTGTAAGAAACGCTGGATCTAAACTCGCCTGTGCGGGTCGCGTGATTTGGCTATTATCAATGGTTGCAGCAATTGGCGCACTAACTACGGTTTTATCTATGTTTTTCAAGTTAAATTCCCCTGTTCCTTCTTCCTCTGGTACCAGAACTGGAGTGGGGGCCACAACAAATTTTCCTTGTAATTCCACAATTTCATTAGGTTTTATTGTCTTCGAAGAACAGAAAGTATAAAATACCATACATATAAACAAAACTAAAAAACAAGTTATTTTAACCATTTTCGATTGAGAGCAACAAACACGAAGGATTCGTAAGATTGTTGTACGTGGAATGACCGGTGACTCGTTGGCTATTTTGTTAATTAATTTACTTGTGACAATTGTAAAATATCCAGCTTATTAAAACTTACATCTAGTTTGCCATGAGTATCTTAATACATAACATATCACCGGTCTGATCTAAAAGAAGTGTTCATTCTGAACTAAAGCATCGCAGCGACACGACGTGCTGTACTTTATCAAGAATACCATTAGAAAAATTAAAATAACATTATAAATAATAATTCCTAAATAATAACAATATATAAAAATATAGTTTAATGTTATTATGCTGCGATGTTTAATACATAAAGTGTTATTTTTATTAAGGCATCTTAGTTTCCAGTCACACACGAGAAATAAAAAATATGCTATTTTACTAAAGGTCAAAGTCTTAACCGGTTTAAACGCTTATGACGTCTTATAATTTTAATATTTTGAAGTGGTTCAATGATATGAGCTAAGTTTAGAGACAAACAAAAGTATGTTTGTAAAATAATTACGTTGTTAATAAATAAGTTAGTTACTAATATATTTACTAAATAAATATATAATATATATTGTATACCTATTAATACTTAATCTGGCCATAAGTACTGTTAAAATAAAAAAAATACATATGAATTTGGAATTTGTCATTTTTATATGATTGTTCATTGAGTTTTCTCATTTTGGCGCCAACACATTGTACAGATACCGGAAAACTTCTTGAGCATTAAACAAGGGAGTGCAGGAAAGTTTGCGCATCGTTGTCATACGAGCAAATAAAATGTCTAACTATTTTATGTAACTGTAGAATACTTTATACGTAGATAACTTTTAATTATAGTTAGTTTTAATTTTTGTAGATTTTTAGTGTAGGTATATCAGATAGTATTGTGAGTAGTTAAATATAATTTTACTACCTTATAAAATATGATAACAAGAAATGAAAACCGGCCAAGTGCGATTCAAGCCATAGCAGGAAAAAAATGAAAGATAATATTTATTTATGAATTTATTAATAATAAATCCCTCCTCTCAGATTAAGAGGGCTTGGGGCTTGGGCTATAGTTCCCACGCGGACCCAGTGCGGATTGGAAACTCCACACGCACCATAGAATTGCTTCGCAGGTTGGAGCAGGTTTCCTCACGATGTTTTCCTTCACCGCAAAGCTCGTGATAAATTTCAAATGTTATTAATAATGATTGTAGAAAAAATATTTAAGTAACTTAATCATCATCTAAAAAAGATATTCCTTCCATTAGGTCATTTAGCAGAGCTAGTGCTTGGTCTAGGTTCAGGGGAGATGGAGTTATCATGATGCTCATCATCATCCCTAAAACATTCCGTACGATTGGCAGTGAAGAATTTTCCCATAGAAAGAGTGCATGCTTCTATTGATAACTCAACGTTTTTAAGGACTGTTTTGCAGCCAATGGAAACTTCTTCGAATGAGCTTTTTATACTTTAAATTGTTTTATATTTATGTATTAAACTAACACACTGTAAAAGTAATAAATGTTATTTGCAATAGAATTTTTTCTGCTTTGTTTCACTATTTATTGCAAAACTAGGTAATATATATATTATATATAGATATATATATATATATATATATATATATATATATATGTAGGACATAATTAAGGCGTAACATTAGACAACTTGATACCTTAATACCAAAACGGTCTTTAACACACAGCCAAGATTTAATCAAACTTTGATCTCAATCATTCAAAATATTTCTCATGCCACAACTACATGATAACGAAAATATGTACCAAGTAGGAATCGTATATTTAAAGTAACGAATAGTCTAAATATAACATGGTGTTGATTTCAATGTCATATAAATCACAACCAGAAGTAATATTAGGCTTTGTATAACTTACAGGTCATTTGTAATCAAGTCCACGAGTGGGACATTTGCGTGAGTCATGGGTTAGACCAGTTCCTTGACTGTCAAGACAAAACATGACCAACAACTTATCATTTCAAAATTGTGAATGTATCAAAACAATAATGCCTTACGATTTTACGTCTCCAAAATTTTCTCACATTTAGAAATATTAGTACTATTCCTCCAGTTAATTTAAAACTGATTTACGAATAGTGAAAAGTTTGTAAATTTTGCGTGACCAGGGGAGAGAGTGAATGAAGATTAAAAGCTGTCATTAATTGTTTACTTGCAGGTATAACCTACACTCATTATAGTTAACAAATCTGTAAATACTTCTCGAAATTGTCAGTCGCCAATGATAAATGTGTGCTTCATCATACTGAGTGGAATAAAACATTATCCTATAACAAATTATGTTGCCATTACATTATTACGGAAAAAATAAACTCCTGGCAGCATTATTAGACCTAAGTATCACTCTCGGTATTATTATTTGCTGACTGTTTTGAGCAGGCGTTTACGGTTGGCACTTAAACCGAAATTCCTATAATCGAGGCATAACAAATAAAATAAATATTATTATAATTTAACTAAATCACTGATTCGACATATTTAACAAAAAATTTCAGAAAAACTCAAATTACTCATAACATAAACATTAGTTACATCATTGTTATAATGTTGGATTAGTTGGTATGAATAAGATCACATAATAAGAATGTTATTCGTAAACTTAGGTTGTTAATTTATCTAACATGTACTCACGTATATAGTAGTAGTGTAATCTCAAGATGATCCGACCTCACGGCAGATTTTTTTTATATATTTATACCTTTGAAAATTACTCGTTCACTGAAGTAAAACATCGTTAGGAAACCCGCACGTCGTAGACATAAAAATCAATAATGTTTTTAAGGAAACATATTAACAAAAAATATATGAAAATATGTCTGCCCCATTAGCGGTTAGGGGATGTCATACTGTGTTAATATTAAAAAATCCTAGTCCTTAGAAGGACGGGTTAAAATATAATATTAAAAATAAAAAAACAGTGGCGCTACAACCTTTTTAGGTCTGGGTCTCACATTTTTGTATTTGTTTCATGATCATTTGTCAATCTAATAGGCTAGTAGTTGATCAGCCTCCTGTGCCTGACGCACGCCGTCTTCTTGGGTCTAAGGCAAGCCGGTTTCCTAACGATGTTTCCTTCACGGTTCGAGCGAATATTAAATGCGCACAGAGAAAAGAAAATCCATTAATTCACAGCCGGGAATCGAACCTACGACCTCAGTGATGAGAGTGGCACGCTGAAGCCAACACTGTAAGCAAAATATATTATTAGTAAACTTTTATTTAAGTTTTATTAGGAAGAAATCTCATACAGTTATTTCAGGGTAGACACACAAATATAGAGACATAACTTAATAACGTACTGACAGAATAGATGCTAATGCGATAGACAACTATGAAGTATGAACCATAACACGATCATACTTAGATATTGTAAAATAAGAATAAAAGCAACACTGATTCTAGTAGAAATGCTTTGTTAACCGCTTATTTATTCCTTGCTTATGTGTGTACAAAGCATGCATTCAACAATTACATAGTATATTATTTAAGGACATATTGTCGGGCTAAGAAGGACCTAAGCGAGCGCCAAGTGCTTGATGTATGGCAAGCGGTAGCGCGCAATCGGCAAAAACGTTCTCTAGTTCCAGAGGCCTAGGCTTACTTTGAGTCGCTGCGACAGCGGAGTAAGTAATAGACCAGACTGGACACTATACTGGAATTCCACTGGATGACCTACACAAAACCAGAAGTAGGCATATAAATAAGAGATATTACAAAATCAAAATTAATTTATTTAGACGTTGTATTGGCGAGAAGGTGAAAACATTTACTTGTATTTGATAGACCAGTTATGTTACAGATATATTTTATAACTCAGACTTTTACGCTTATATTACAGAATTTTCATTTTATGTACATAGAATTTGAAATAACAATATAATAAAAATATAAGAAAACATTTGTACCTTTGAATATAATAATATTAAGTCCCTAATTCATGGCAATGCCAAGATAACATAATTATTTTAATATTTTCGTAAATCTCAGGTAATATAGCACGGTCGTACGACTGTTCAACTGTTCTGAAACTTGTGCTGAGAATAAAGTGAAATTATTGTAGAGATCAAGTAAAGGTAAACAATGAATTTAGAGTTATGCATGTCTCTCTCAACTTGAAATTCAACCATGATTAAAATACCTTATATTGTGTTTTGACTTAATCTTTTTTGATTATATTGATCTAAAGTTTATAATTATTTGTAGGTACTCGTTAAGAGTGCTTATACAATTTCAAATGTAAATAAGAACAATACATAATATAATTCTTAGAAATAGTAAGTCATTTGGAACTCTCATAGAGTTTCAAAACCGTAGGTTTTATCATATATGTGGTGATAAGTTATACACAATATAGATATTTTTTTATATCTGTATGAAATCATTATAAAAGTTACCTGATATTTACCGCTAAACCGATATTGATACATTTTGGTATAAAGATTTATTGGAGCTTAGAACTTGAAAGAGTTTGTCAACTTCCATTAAGATAAATCTGTGAGAAATAAACATATCTTTAAAGAACTACGATATCGTCACTATAATAAATTAAATATACAAATTTGTATAACCTACTTTGTTAATACTAACAGAAATTAACTTTGAGCAATAATTATTATTACATATAGTATTAAAACCTTAAAAATTTCACAAGTTCATCGTCGAGTCGATCGAATCTTCTTTCTAATAGAATTTTGTTCATAATCTAAGTAATAAAGATTAGTACGTTAACGATAGACTTTCAACACTTTCACTAGCAACGGTGAAGTCGTTTCTGGCAACCGAGCACTGCAGCAACTGCGACGCATAATAGTACGGCATGTGTTGTTTCGCTGTTAGTAGCGGCCGCACTGCGAGACAGTGTCGCTGCCATCTTGTCACCTGAAATCATTAAAACATTTGTTAAAATAGATACAAAAACACGACGATCCATATAACTGTGAGATGAAATTCTATTAAGCGTATTCTATTTAGCAAGCGGCCAGATGGAATGTCGTTGATCCCTTGGAAGATGGGCCGGGCTTTGGTATGGGATGCTACTTGTGTAGACACGTTTGCCCCGTCTCACTTCCTTTGGACAAGCATAAAAGCTGGCGCGGCCGCAGAGCAGGCAGAAAATAATAATCGGCACAAACATAAGAGTGTATCTTCCCTCTTTGATTGTGTTCCCTTTAGAGTAAAGACTCTTGAGTCGTGGGGTTCAAACTTCAAGTGCACAGGCGCTTATTAAAGATTTAAGTTGGCGCCTGGTAGATAGTACCGGTAACCCCAGAACTGGTGCTTTCCTGGCTCAACGAATAGCAAGTCAAGTATAGCAATACAGCGAGGAAATGCTGCCAGCGTTAAAGATACGTACACTGGCACAGGGAACAAACTATTTAAACTTGTTTTAATTTTCTTTTTAAATAATTTTTATATTAATTTGTAGGTTTAGAAAATTGAAAATAAAAATAATACGTATTAAGCTTTTTTAGAATTTCAACTTAATTTTTTTTGCAGCAGTGTTATCATTTTATGTTTGACGTTCATAATGTTTGCAAAAAGCCTTTAGAGTGACAGAAATCCAAAATGTATTTATTAACTTACTGCCTTCGGAGACATAGAGGTAGATGTGAGCGGGCTCAGCATTGGGCGCCCGACAGGAGTAATTGCCAGAGTGATCTGGACGCGCGCGGTGTACACTGAGCGCTGATTGCGTACGCGAACCACGCGTTGCTGCGGCCGTTTGTACAGATACGCCACGCGCTGCGTCATAGTTAATCATTCTAGCGTTGTGGTACCAAAACACGTACTGCGGCGGCTCAGGGCTGTTTTCGATGAGGCACACAAGCCGCACTGCCGAACCTGCATCTACATGCAGCTCCTCCGCTCCCAAAATCAGTGCCTCAGGCACCACCACTTGAAGATGCACCTGCCGCGACAGTGCACCATTGCTGGATGAAACTTGGCACTCATACGTGCCATTGTCTCGCTTTTGTACGTATTTGATCTGCAGCACCCAGTCCTCGGAACCTTCGCGATGCAGGACCTGAAAGCGCTCGTCGTTGGTGTACACAAAGGCACCGGAGCTAATGATGTGCCAGTCACGTCGTCGCACCCAAGACACCTGTCGTTCAGCGAGGTGTCGCACCGGGCAGTGCAAGAAAGCTACAGAGCCAAGTTGTGCGCGTACTGTTTCGGCCGTGGCATTAAGCTCAGGCTCACGCCGCAGGGCTTCCAGCGAAGCTTGCCATAGCTCACGCCAAGCGGGTGCATTCTCTGCTGCTAGAGCAGCCTCCGCTGCTGCTGCTTCAGCTTCACTCGGTTCTCCTATCCGCAATTGACCTACGCCAAAGCTGGACGTCGCCGTTTCCCAATCCACGCCGCTTTTTTCTGCATAAAATAAGAAACATCATGTTTTAGGTACTCGAGGAAAATAAATGGGTGTATCGGAGAATTCGTACGTGTAGAGGGCGAAAGCAGCGCGGCGAGCAGCGCGACGAGCAGTGCTGGCGCCATCAGTGCCGCCACACGCTGTCGCGCCGTCGCCGCCGCCGTTTGCGTGATCTGAAACAAATTTAATGCTGTCGTAAGAACCAGATCGAATCGATATATATCTACAGGGTCATATAGTTTACCTTCAATATTTGGATTCTATTATGAACCTAAATAACCTTTATTTATTTAAGTTATAACGTTTAATATTCATTTTATTTAACCCAATTATACACAATAAGTTAGTCCGGGTGTACGATAGGCTAAACATCTAAGCTATTTTTTTCAAATAGGTTTGGTAACACACACCTATCGGCAATATATTTGTTAAAAACTTATATATAGGCAAATGAACTGAAATGTCATGTGAAAGCACTGAAATGAAAAGCCCTCAGTTCATTGGGTATGGCATATAAATCCATTTATGAAAACTTTTATCTTAACGTAAGTAAATCACAGTACAAATATAATGGCATATGGGTGGTGATAGGATGAAGGATAACGGGATAAGCTAATACATCCCAAAGAGAAAGTTTTCGGTTCCAAATCCAAAGGGTATAAAGTAAAATCTATTACCTTTCAACTACATATAACGTAACCCCAAGTGGGCTAGCGCATACGAATCAAACGTGTCGAAAATTCATTTGAGACAACTCCCCAGTTACATGCAGAGTGAGAAAAATAGAAAGCATAGTAAACAATAGACAACCACAAAACAATCTTATTATTTTATTAAAGTTTTAATAATTTGGGAATGAAGGACCACAATTTTGGACCTCAAAAATCATCATCTTAGACCTCGTTATCAGAATTTATACCAGAGGCATGTGTACTAAAATCCCTTAATGTCATGAGGATTTAATATTTGTAAATAGTGTTTGTGTGTGATCTTAGCCTATAGGTACCATTACATTTAGTAAACCGTTGATTGTTAATGTTTAAACATGTTTTAGTATCTCTATTTCTTTGAGATATATATTTAAACTAGCGACCCCACAGACGTTTGTATCATATTTCAAGCGATTAGGATATTAAACAATGTATAAAAGTACCGACTGCAGCACCATCTGCAGGGCTGATTTGTGAATCTAAACCACCCAGGACTCCACCCAAACATACAAAAAAAATCATTCAAATCGGTCCAGCCGTTTAAGAGGAGTTCGGTGACATACACACGTACAGATGAATTATATATATACTATCTATATGTTATATGTTAGATCAGACTGCAGACGGTGAGCATATTTGATTGAAATAGGTTTAGTGGTTTAGGAGTCCATAGCGGACAAACAAAGTGACGCGTAATTTATATATATCAAGATAGTATTTTAAGTCTTGCTTTGGATAATAAATTGACACAGAAATTAATTTTTGTTTGTAAACATTTTTTTTTTTCTTTTTCAGCCCCAGAAACTAATAAGTCATGAAAACGCTTCGATTTGCTAATGGAGATTTACTAACCGCTTGCTTGATACTAGCGCGAATGGTCCGGTCAATATAGACATTTGAAATAACAAAAATTCCCGGAGAGCCAAATTTTGGTGGAGAGGGTTTACCATTAAAAATAAAACTAAACGTTTTCGAGAAAAATTCAAAAAACCTATATTTTTGACCCCGAATAACTTTTGTAGCACACATAGGATCGATGGGGTTTTTTAAAACTTTATTTTTAATGGTAAACCCCAGCTCTCCACCAATATTTAGCTCTGTGGGAATTATTGTTATTTAACCACAATTTTTGTGTCTAAATTGACCGCACTATAAAGGTCGCCACGAGCAATAATAGTGAAATTATGTATTGTGTTGCATCTTATATTTGTAGTGTTATTACTGACCCGCACTTGTGTTAGCTAATACTAATTTATTATTTGATTATTAAAGCGAATTACGCTGACTAATGTCAATGAAGTCAAAATATTTAATAGCTCTTTTATGTTTATGTGTGGGAAATTATTTTAGTGTTTTTTTTTATTCATTCAAAACAGGTATCTCGCTTATAAAAAATTCGTATAACCGATATCATAATCAATTCGATTTAGATTTTACACGTTTTAAAAATAAAACTAACATTTCTGTTTATATGGCTGCACGTAGAATAAAATACATTTTAAAATAAAAAACAAACAGGTTTTTATTCATATTTCAAATTAATTAGTGTAATAAATTATCGGCATAAAAGTAATAGCTGATGCCGTCGACGCAAATAGCAATTTTACAGTAACTTATCTATTATCTATACTTTTTTTTATTTTAAGCAGTATGGAAATATTAAGTATGTAAGGAATAATTTCGCCTCCATATTTTCCTTACTACGATAAATAATTAGAATTCCCATTTATAGATTGAGCTTTTTAGATTAATATATTGCGATTAAGACATTCTGATATACCGGCCACTAATTGGATATAAAACAAGTAAAATTTATAATAAATTAAAAGAAATACTCTTTCACAAATTACTGATACATTTAGTGACACGTTTTAGATATCATTTCTAATTTTGAATTAACCATTATCAAATAATCGAACAAACATCTACTTATTCAACCTAAGAATTCAACAAGTAATAATTCGACACATATTATTCTTTTCTAAAAAGGCAGCCCACTTAACTATATGTAAAAGTAACTGAACGAGAGCATTACGCTCATTAGCACTAAGATACGTTGAAAACAATTATTGAGGTTTCGTTAAAAACTTCATCTATTTCTTATGTCTTCGTAATCGTTGATAACTTTAATAAAGGTGTATCATAATTTTTAAAACATAAGGAATTTCTATAGAAATATGAAAAGGTAAAATAACGAAATTATATTATATTCATTCAATTTTTCGTTTAAGTTAAATAGTCTTGGATACCATCAAATCGATTGAATAATCTTTGGAACACTTTTTGCTACAATCCTGTAGTTTAATATTATTGTAGGTCTTTAAAATTATACCTGTGATTATAATGTAGTTATATATAGTGAATACATATAAGAAATGGTGGACCGGTTTGTGTGGAGTAGAGTTGAGCTCAGAATGCGCTATTGGCGCGGAGGTTGGTCACTGTAACACATGTCTCACTAGTCACTACAAAGACGACCGCCTGCAGTCGCGCGCCGCGACTCACTGACGCCTCGCGCCTCCCGCCCCGCGCATCAAGGCCTTAGCCGTCTTAACTATTAATACTATGATAAAATATCGGATTTGCTTACAGCCAAGCTAGCCATTCTAAATCATAATAATGGTTTGTATTCAGAATAAATTCTTAACTTTTGCTAAACACATGCTAGCCAGTATATGAAATGATAAAAGGAGCTCGCAACAATGCAATGTAGCGAGTAGAGCTAAGATCTACATTCTACGCCGTATAAGCAAAATTTACGTTTCCTCACTAACGCCCATGTTCATGTTAATGGCATTTACTACATTCTTGTTTCGTACAAAATGAAACAAGGGTAAATCACTTTATTTTAATGCTAAAATACGTAATACTGTGTTAATGTAAAACGGTTCTACTTTTAATAACGCTTTTTCTCTTATTACTTTCTACAAGTCCTTCTCTAAGAAAGTGGGTTATCCTAGTAAAGACAATAACTAAAACGTAGTTAAATATGTTTGCATAATTTTATTTGGATTAAAAGATTTGAGTATGCCTCAGTCAGTTTAAAAACAAAACAAACAAAAGTTAGCTCTTAATAACTTCGCTTTTTCTCTTCGCTCGCAAATTATTATGCTTATGTGATTTACATATACTTCGATAACCCTGGCACATCAGCGACTTTATAAATTAAAAAATATAACAATTATGTTTTATTACTATTTTCTCACGTGATCACTGCTCGACAGCATGGCTCGGCGAATATCAGAAGCCCAAAATATTGTTTTAAATGTGTAAGAAATATAAAATGTTAAAATGAGCTATTGCTGATATCGTAGCAGTTCGTAGAAGTCTACGGTAAAAGTCACGTAGCACCCAGAGTTGTCACGAAGCGCAAAGCACGTGTCGAATCATTTGCTGCATCGATCACACGTTCATGTGCTCAATCGGCTGTTGAGTGCTCAGATATAACTGTATCTTTTGACTCTAGTTGATATTATTTTTAAATAGTATAACACTGCCTTTATAGACATTTAGTCAGAATATCTAATCAATAAAAGCTTGTAGAGGGCGATTGAAGAATTATTAAATATCTAATAATCTCTTATGTCAAATTCATAATTATACATGTAAAAACCGTGCCACGTCACGCTACCAAAATTATCTAACTATATCTTGTAATTTAGTTGCAACGGCAATAAAAAAAAAAGATAGAATTATAGAATAATAGGGCAGTAAAATATTTTTTTTACGTTTCGATTGTATCTAGGATAATTTTATTCATCTGAGACTAGAAAGTAGTAAAAATTTAAATTGTCATTAAACTAAACAAATCGTTTTGGAACACAGAATATTTTGTCATATATCGCGCGGCTGTAGATTACATATAACGAAGTCGGGTGCGGGTTGGGGGTATGTGACGGGGGGACGCGCGGGTGATTGATAAAATTTCATTAGAGCGACGCGAGCTCGATTATTTATCTGTTCGTAGCGAAACATTTATATGTCCGCCAGTACAGCCATAAAATATATGGCTGTACCTCGTTGAGCGAGTGTGGAGTGTACCGGCCAGTGCCCTCTGCCAGCGCTGCGACAACAAAGTTACTGATAACACCCGATCGCTCCGTTATCCGTTTCGCTTTTAATTAACTTTCCGTCGTTTTCATTTATTCAAAATGTCGTAATATTTCGTAAACATATTACGCGATGCCAGTATTGTATAATCCCAAACTCATCTCGTATTTTGTATCCGGAGAAGGAACATGATTGAAAAAGTAAAAGACATGTTTATTATAACTTGTGACATATTGATAAAGGTAGACGGCTGCCGTCTCTAGACGTAACACATAAATCGATATTGTTTACGAATGTTGTATATTGTATTTTTTAACGTCTTAATATGCAATGAAAAAATTATATTAAATATCAAATTATTAATAAGTAATACTGAAACCAAACTAAGAATTCTATAAATGGGTTGAGTTTGAGTTTAATTTCGTGTTTATGAGAGTTGGTTTCTTTGACATTTCAACTAAAAATGCGGAATTACTGTATAAATCTACAGTGAAGAAAATTGACGTTATATCTACGACACTGCAATCAAGAATTTCTTAATATCCGAAAAGTAGTTCGTATTTTTCCAAATGTATGAGTTCAAAATAAGTTCTAAATGCTGGATTATTCTACACATTATAATCGAAGCAACGTTTCAACGTTCATTCTTTATTTATGTATTTCTTCTATCTTATCTTTATTTATTTTTTAATATATAAATTTTAATAATTCTATTACAATATAATTCTAATACATTGTATACTTTCAAACAAAATAAACAAATAAAAGCAGAATAAAAAGTCTGGTTTCATACGGTCAATAGTTCTATGTAAAACAAACAAAATACAAGGTGTAAAACATATAAACTTCGTTTTCTGAATTTTAGACAAACTTATCAAATTACTTGAAATTTTTCGTCGTCATAAATATAATACAATTTAAGTATGGCATTCGACAGTGACTATTGTAAATAAACACCAATTTCCATTTGATATAACATTAGGTGATTTGATTAGGTGTCTATTATGATATCTAAATACTATATCATCAGTTACGGTATTTTAATATAACTGTAATGAACTAAAATAGCTGACGCTGTTGGAATTACGTTAATAAATATTCAATATTGAAAGTATGTGTAATAAAAATGAATTATTATTTATTTTACCGATATCGGAAAATTCCCCGTTTGCTTAAAAATATGTTCACGCTACGAGGCACAATGCCAGCACTACGTGCCTAGCGACGTAGCTGATGCGTAGCGCTCTAGTAACGTGTACCGCGTAGCGCATGAGCGAGCAATAGGCAGCGTGAAGTGGCGCTCGCGATAAAGTTTCGTGTATGCAGTAATTACAGGGTGCTGAGAGCGAAATAAACGCGGTTAAAACAAATAACACTTAGCTTGAGCTAAAAAGCAAAGTAAATATTGAATCGGTCTCTCACTCGCTCTACCCATCCCCCTACAGCCTCCCCTCAGCGCCCGCGGCGCCGCTACCCGCTGCACGCAATCGATATGAGCAGAGTAGGCAAATTTAATATTGTGTTTGTGTTACGAAAATATATAAGTTCCGTTGAAGTGGAACAGCCTAGATTGAGGATTAATACTTACTCTTAAAATATAAATTTAACATTATGATTTTTAAGTAAGTAGTTAAGTAAATAAATAAAAAATAAAATTGTTTCATATGCCTATTATCATAAAGTATAGTAAAGTCCAATATGGATGGTATCAAACCGTGTGGTAGTCATAATAATTTCCATATTATTCCTAAAACAAATAAGCTGTGGTAAATTCCTCTTGCCAAAGCAATATGGAAGCAATATTTTCTAGACATTTGACACCAGGGAAAGAAAGTTACAAAGAGATAAACAAGGTTTTTGAGCTACTCTTGCTAGCTTAAGTGAAGTGCAAATTAGAATTATTAGACTACAAGCCCATGGAAAAAAAATACATGTGAAATGAACCAACGTGAATAACGCTTAGAAGGCTGTTACTATATCAGATAATAACTCTGAGCACTATGCCGTCATTTCTGAGCGGTACATGTGAGTACGTGAATGAATAGAATTTCTCGGGTACAAATGAGGAATTACGACTAATTATTAATGTACGGCTTTTTTATAGTGTATAGATGATTAAAAATAAATGTCGAAAAACGTAGTGCCGTACTAAAGTCGTGGTGCTAGTATATGAGCTAGTGATTTCTATTTAATAATATTTTAACAACTCATAGTGGAAATAATTTAAGAAAAGTACATCAATTTACACTAGAACATGTTATAACCTAAACCTGGCCAAATCACACAAAGTATGAAGAGAGACTGAGAATCAAACAAATCAAGTTTATTGTGTGTATTTAAAAACAAGGGCGTAAGCTTAACGTCTCAGTTGGTTCCTTTGCTTTCTACGGCATGCCGTACTCACTTGACACTTCCATACTCGTCTGCGTCATTCATAATATCAGAATAATATTTTCAATACATAACATTCAGAATAATATCCTAATTAGTATATAGCCATTTCAAAGATATTACCGTTTTCATAGCTCATTCTATAAAATATTAATTACGTGATGAACTGAAATTAATTACTAAGTGAAAAGAAAAATCTTTTGAAGGAAAGTGAATTATGAGAGACTGACGAAAATTTTAATTAAAACTCGAGTAAATTGGAACAGAACGACAGCCGGCAGTGGTTAGCTCTATAGACGACATCTCCATACTCATAGTCAACTTCTGAATATATTAAACACATAGCAATAATTATTTGCACTAAGGGTTGTTTTCACAAGGCCGTATCATGCGGGCTATCCTTTAACAATATAGAATTAACTATGTGTAATCGCTGACGTACTTGCATATGTGAATGGGAAGGAATTGAGAAATATAATAAAGAAAAATAAGAACAACACCGGAGTGTTGAAACTGTATTTTTTGTAAATACACACGGTACAATGTTGTATAAATCATGGTAACCATGGTAACAAACTTAATACGCATTTTATAATTAAGTAGTAGGTAGAAAATTATGTTTGATTTTTTTTTGGAAAAAACATATCTATATTATATTTATACTATTATCATTGTATCTATATAATATAGATATGTTGTATAGATACTATTATCATAGTATCTATGTAATATAGATATGTTGTACTATTGTACTATTATCATATTTATATATAATGAATGAAGAATGTTCTTTAATTTATTATAGGTAGAAATATGTTCTTACAATTTAAGATATTTGTTTCATAATAGTAATTTATCGTTCCCCCTATCGTTGAAGAGTGTTTTGGTAATCGTCTCTGAATTTCAAATTTAATATTAACATTCATAATCGCTTCTTTAATTATATTATCCTACCTTCCTTTTGCACGTCAAAGACCCTAGACGAAAGGTCAATTCACATTACCCCAATAGTAACTTGGACTTTATATTATTCACCATAATAAAGCGACACTTCTACCTTTGTTACGAGTCTCTCGGCAAAGGTATTAAGCGGGCAGAAAATGGAGCTAAATAAAATATCGTATGAATCAGTGATCCTTGGGAAAGAGGTAGGAGCTAGCGAGATCAGTGCGTCGGACGGGACGGGATTTGTTGGCAAAGCGATTGTAAACATTCTGACTTGCGAGTGATGGAATTGTTTCTTAGGCTTGTATACTAGAACATCATACATACTTACATCTAGTTTCCTGAGCTGTCACAGTTTTTTTTTAAGTGAAGCGTGATATATTTGACAATACTGCAATGGTTGCCAAAGTTGGGCAAACAGATGGATTGTCGGTGTCACCGACTAACTAGACTTTAAAATTTAATTCATGTAAAATTTTAACTGAATAAAGGCTTATATTATTATTATAAGTAGGTTGGGACTTGGGATACCTGTTGGAATACCGGACTTTTTGCGAATTCACAAGATCATTCACGTTTCGTCAAGTTACCAAGTAAAAGTTCTCTTATCCACTATAGTTTTTTTAACTCTTAAAATAAATGACCTCATTAACTCTTAATTAAATTTAAAAATCCACCCGTAACTGTCCACTAGCGAGTAAGAGACTCATTTCGTTCTATTTGAGAACCCTTTTTCATCTTAAATTATATTTAATTGCTCCATAATTGAAATAAATTATCATTTTATATTTTATATTTTTTTTATTTGTTTAGATGTCGTCCCGTCCGCCGCTTATACAAACAGACGTTGTTCGTATTGACAATAAAATGAGTTTTTTCCCGACGGCAGCCGTAAAATGTCCTGTAATAATGAGCAAGAGGGCCCGGGCTCGCCGGAAATGGTTCGGAACAATCTAAATAAGTCTCGCGAACAAAACAATGAGCTTACCGCGTGTTACTCTTTGTTCCTAAACATTTTTCTTTTCTTCTATATATTGTGTAACGTAGGCCTTACTTGAACTTAACTGAACGTATAACGTATCTAAGTTTTCAGACTTAAATAATGATTCAATGAGTTTCATCTTATAAATACGTGTATTGGATTAGCAGGTAAATGCTGAGCAAAGCTTACCATACATCAAGATCATGAAACCAGTAACTGTAGATGCTCGTAGCCCGTAGCTCGTAGCGGACGACGCGGTGCAATGGAGCGAGAGTGAGTTGTGTGTTGGTAACAGTTACAAACGACCGCTAACTGCTATTGTAAGAAGTTTCGCTACAATTTATTGTTATTCCGCCTCGAACCATCCGCTGCTCGCATCACTATGCCCATCCATCTCAAACACTTATACCTTATTAAATATTAAATTTGTCTTAAAGACTTATGCATTATAAAATGCACAAGCCGTAAATGCGTAGGTATTTCTGGGGACGCTATAAACGAAATTTGTTCGGCAACACACATTTACTCCTAGTTTGTTACACATAAACTTACATAAATAAAATATAGAGTGAGCTATCAACTCGGGCGCGTGGAGCGGAGGGCGGCGGGTGCGGAACGGGAGGTGGGGAGATACTGAGTGACGTCACATCCGCGGAGTATTCGCCAGTTGCGATGAATGTGATTATAGTTAGCTATCTGCAAGTTTAATATATTCCCAGCGCTCTCAAGTTTTATTAGACAGTCGCCGAGAAGGATTACTTCATTTTCCTCAAGGATGCCCCTAACTTGTTAAGAACAGAAAAGTACCCAAGTGGGCTTTATGAGGTTAATTATATGTATTTACAAAATCTTAAAAATAATTTACGGCTAAGTGTTAAACGTTTTATTTTTTAAATCGTCCTTATATATGAGAACTTGAAAGAGTCTGATAGTAAAGCCCCGTTTGCCCCCTGTTCTATAAAAAAAGCTAAGTATTAATTATTTAAAATGTTTCAATATTAATACATGTTTGATTTATGAGGTCAAAACGACTTCTATTATATGCTATTATGAATAGATAATAAACTGGCGCGGCTTATTTCTGCACATTGTTCATATAAATGCTAATCGAGTCATTCATTAAACACGGATTTGTATATTTTGTATGAATACATAATCAACAATATATGTTTTTGTTTTAGTTTGATTTAAGTTTGATATTCATTGCTCTGAAAATGATTTAATAATTTACATCAAGTAATTAGTTTTATATGAAGTAGTGGTAATGGAAATTATTTTATCATATACACACGGTTCTTAAGGTATATTGATGCAGGCATTTTGTGAGTGAGGCGGCTCACAATAATGAAGTTCCATTACACAAATAGGCCATTTAGCTAATTGCTCGTATTCTCTCCTTACTTGTTCCGTCCTATTATCTCCATGGCTGCATAATTTTTCATATTCACGGATACCTCAAAATCTTCTTCGCAAATAACCGGTATATTTTTAGTAGACATAAGAAATGATCGCAATAAATTGGAGTTAAGTCGACAGCGTCATAAGTTGGCTGCTAATAAAATACTTTGGCGGATGCAGCACGCCGCACATGCAGACGGCCCCAGGAGGTGGACCGCTGTGGAGGGAGGAAAATTGACAATAAGCTCAGTTCGGCACGCGTAGACATTTTGTAATGAATAGGGCTAGCGCCTATCTATACCCGTATAATACTCATACAATAACTTGAAAATTCAGTACATACGCGAAACAAACAATTTTCTACCAAAGATTATACGTAATGATAACTGTGTAAGATTGTTCTATTATATTTTTTTATATACATACTTAACATCAAAATATTTATATTTAATTAAGTTAAATTGTTTATCTTTTATACATTGTGTTGAAAGGCACGCTCCCCCACACACCTCTAATAACATCGAGATGTTATCCCAAGGAAATTGAGCCAATTTACCCTATATTTACCCACTGTCCATTTCTACCCCTCCTACTCTTTTCCTGTTTCACACTGTACTTAAGCATAATATCATTCGGTATATCATTTTAAGAATAACGGATAAACATTCTAAAATATTTATGGTAAAAAACAAGACTGTAACTATATTTTCTGCTGATAACCTGCACTGTGTACCAATAACAATTTATTTAAGACAAGGTATTGCGACCAGTCAAGTTTTAAATTCTTGATAAAACATAGAAATACTGAAATATATTATCAATGTATCATTGAGTTAGTATATGGGGATGCAAAATTTGTGTGCACCGATAAAACGATACCATATATCACAGTGTTATCAGGTCGCTCGTCATCGCACACATAAATAAACAACGTAACACTCTTGCATACGATACTTTATGATACACAGAAACTTATTGATGTTACTGATTTTTCATCTAGAGTGACCCATTTTGTAAGTTGGCTTGGCTAAGGAAATGCTGTGTAAAATATGAAATTAATTATTATACCCCACTCGATTTCGACTTCATTAATTTAAAAAGTCATGACACGTTCGCGCGAACAGAATACCGCTTTTCAACATTTTTGTTGAACAAATTGTTTCAAAGTTACACTGCATCAATTGTGACTGCGTCTCCTTCGGTCAAGCATTCATAATTGAGAAAGGAACCTCTCATTTTATCTCGTATTCTTCCTACTACGATTGTTCTACTTCTGTAACGACAAACAGTTTTAGTTAAAATATACAGTGATCATTAAATTAAAACTTCGTAATTTTCGCAATATATAGTTTTATTTATTGCGTTGTTTACACAATTATATTATTATTAACCATGAAGTTAATAAAGAGATAACAAATATCTTCACTATGTTGCACGAAGTAAGATGTGAGTGATTTATTGTGTTCAAATAATACTTTTTCTTTATCTTCATACTGTGTAATAAATACAAGAGGCCGCACAGATATCTTTAAGTGAGCGGCCTTGCCGCCTCAGACAGCCGTCACGCGGCGGATCTCTCTGATTTATTGTCTCCATGTCACTTGTCCCTCTACCAACATCGTGTCCCACAATTGTGTTATCATCTTTTATATCCTTTTAATATAAAAAATACAGCGTGATAACGAAAATAATATGCTAACTGTAAGGCTAGGTTTAGGTTGGTGTAACCTGAGTCCTGTATTCTGGACAAGATAAGGGCAGGTGTGTACAATGCGAAATACGTGTGGAAGTTTGCTGTGTGTTTCCCCTTTCTCCCGCCCCGAACTCTCCCGTGTGCTCTCGTTCAACCTCAGCCCTCTAAGGTAGACTCCTCGTTGTGATCATAACTAAACAAATTGCAACGCGTTAGAAGGTTTAAATTTGTGGTCTTGCGATAAAATACTTAATTATATTAAACCGAGCCTCGCCCTCGCCTAGGTAATTCGAAATTTGCAATTGTCTGAATCGAAATAGTAAGCACACGAGAGTAAGGGATTTTATCTTCCAACGAAAGCTCATTAAGAGGAAGACCGAATCAAATTACCAAAGTTAGTGAAGCTGAAACTCCGGCCGTGAATGAGCAGCCGGACACACATCGGCGCCGTCTCACTATGTCCTCATTAGGCTGAGCACAGCCCGTTCATCCGTTCGCCATGCTATCAAGTCATTTTAGCACTAATAACATCGACATACGACCTAGTATAGAGTGTACGCAACTTATAGATCTGTATCGAGATGATATCGGCCTCCGTGAGCTGCTCATTATGTAGATTCACAATTCTTTTTCTGATAGCGTTTTTGAAGTATGGATTTTTTATCAGCGGGTTAATGGGAAGGAGGGTGGGTTATCTGATGTTAAGCGATACCGCCACCCATGGAAATTCAATCAGAAAGCTCGCGGGTGCTTTGCCAGCCTTTTAAGAATTGGTAGGCTCTTTTCTTGAAGGACCCTAAGTCAATGCGATGTTTGTTCGGAAATAGGCGGTGAGGGGCAAAAATGCCTTATAAAAACGCTCCGTTCCGTTCCGGAACGACGGAAAAGTAAAAGTATGGAAATTAAGAAAGTAGGAATCGGCCCAGCGACAACTTGATGATTATTTCAGTTCCTACGGTGATTTTTTAGAAAGTGATGGTGATTTGACAGGATATAGTACACATTTTTTATTATAAATGAAAAAGAAAACTCAAATACATGGAAAAAATACAAAAATCTCGTGTATATAACATGCCTACAATCATAAGGTCAATAATGACCGTATATTTCCATAATTTTTTATTACCATATAGCCTTTACAATGAATTTTACGGTACGTTATAAAAGGTACTTTATTAATTTATTATTTTAGGGCATTATTTTAATAAATTCTTCAATTGAAATGATTTTTTTTACGACAGTCTTAATCCTCCATCTTATACATTTTTTTAAATAATTTTGAAATTGTGATAGCGCGTTTTAAAAATGCAGATGTAAGAGTAGTCAGGTCGCCTAATAAGTGCCTAAAGTGGACTGAGCTCAATAATCAATGTGTACCTACCGTATTCCTTTGCTTTTTAATAGATTCAAATCATCTCTAACTTTCCATACATTCCTATTATACATATTTATAACATCGTTATAATTCTCGTCGATTTATACTTGATGTTATAATTCCAAGTGACTCGGACAAACTTTGTAAAATGAAACAACATAATAATCATCTTTTTACGATAAGTCTATTTATATTTTTTGGATACTATAGTCATTATTAAGTTATTCAAACATCCGTGTTTTCTTCCTTCCTTCTTTCTTTGCTAATGAAAAGTATAAATATTTTAAGAAGTTTTTATTCATTTCTATTATTTTTTTATCCTGTCTTAGTTTTTAATAAATGTATTTTTACAAAAATGTATTCACAGGTGCTATACTTTGTAAAAGTTGATTGTTACGGAGTTTACCCAGAACAGCCAAGGTGAGCCCAAGGTCTCAGTTTCTCGAGAAACGCTTCAACTGCTAAAGTAAATACCGATGGTTTTTCTTTTTGTTTCCTTATAAGTTTTGTGGATTTTACAAAATTTTACTAAAACAGAAGTTAATATAAATATTTTTAGGACCAAATAATATAAAGAATATTTACCAAGTTTATAAGTAAAGCTTTTCTTACAACTACTATCCGGTTAACGTTACATTGCCATTTAAAAATTATTAAAGTACTAATTTCGTTATTAAAAACGGAGGTTATATGTATTTTTAATGGCAAGTAATAGAAAAGAAATTGTTCAATAAAAAAATAAAAAATCTCCGAGCCACCTTTATCACTTAGTATAAAAATTGGGTACGACCAATAAATATCATAAAAATCGATGAAGCTATGTTGGAGGAGTAACCAACACGAGAATTTAATGAGCGCTGACTGAAAAATCAGTAATAATTTAAATTCAAGATTAGTAAATATGCTACGTTTAGGGCTCATTCATTAGATCTTCGTTATACATATTATCTTATTGCTTGTACGATGAGTACTCACGTACATTGTACCTAATCTGGAATTTTGTACTCATGGCCATTGGTATCTGTGAACTTGGGATTCGTTAATTTAATAAGTTATCTAGTATTTTTCAATGCAATTTGTTAGATAAAGAAAGATTGATGTTGTATGTGCGCCAAGGCGAGCGAGGCTGGCAAACATAATGATGTGACGCGAATGCGACGTAACCGCAAGAGGAACAATTGTAATTAATGACGTCACACTACCTCCCGAACAACGCATTCCGGAGAAACCGGGCAAATAAGACTTAGGAGCAGGGGAATGGGGGCGCTATTCGTGTCGTGAGGTCACTTCTGACCTCAAGACACGAATACTCTAAATTCTTACCTTACGTGCGTATTTCAAATCGAGTGCTTTATGTAATAAACGCGACAAATCACGCGCTGATTTTCAATTTACATAATACGTAGTAAATATCAGAAGCAATCAAAAAGTATAGACCTAATATGTGATGTTATACACCGAATTTTTTTTTTGCCAAAATAAAATAATTGAAACACACGCCTTGGGGGACTCACCACTTCGACGAATTTTGAACCCGCAGTTTGTTCCCGTAAAATTTAATTTAAGCCCTTAAAAATGCGTTTAATATTTTCAGCAGTCCAATTAAAATATATAAAGGTGCTTTTATAAAAAGGTTTTAAGCAGGAACTCGTGCGTTACCGGGGAAACGGTATACGAAGTTTGATCGTTAAGCTCTACCCATTGTAGGTACCCTTACCTTACACAGTGACCTCGGTGTGGCGCGTGTGCGGTACGGATGTCCAGGGCTGAGATGCCGCCCACTTGACAATTAAACCATGTCAATGAGAAAATAAAACATCAAAACTATATCCGTGCGGTGCACGGCCACTCCACTAAGGAGAACAGTTTTAGTGAGACGTTGAAAAGAAAGTTTATTTATTCTGTAGAATATGAAAGGAGCGCTTTGTGGAGGCGCTCGCTTTGTGAAATGTTTCAGGGATATAAAATTGCATTCCTACTTCTGAACTAAACTTTCATTGCTTAAACTTGCTTGTTCTCATGATATCGGAGTTAAATAATTTAATATGTAATGTCATAAGAAGTAATATAATCCACATCTAAATTAACAAAAAAATTAATAGAAATCAATAAACTTATTTTTAAGAAAAAATATGATTATCACAAATATTTAAGTACAACTGAATCAATATGCGGTGGTGAATATATTTTACTTTAGAACATACATACAAGTACGTACAATTAAATTAATTACGATTTCAATCAAACATGCACTGTTTGTCAGTCCAGGTATGCAGTCAACTTGAGAATACTAATAATATCGAAATATCGTAAAACTGAACGTTATTTCTTATAGCCAACCTACAAGTATCATATTTCTACATTACATGAAATAAAATATATATTAAAATAATAATATATAGTTTTATTTACTAATTATTCAAAATATTTACGTATGGTAAATATTCTGACGTAGGTACATTGATACGTTACGTATTATAAACGACACAGCACCAACAATATAATCCCTGCTATAATTTGAAGCGGAAATAAATGTTTTTATTTTATTCAAAAGAACAAATACTACTACTACGTTCATTATAAGTTCGCAAGACTTCGGGTACAAGGGTATAGATGCAAATATAATATGTAATAATAATAATCCAATGGTGTACAACCATGGCCTTAGATTGCCTCCGTTTCTTTGATATTTTTTTCTACCATAGACTAGTAGTAATCGGCTTTCTGTCTGACACTCTTTGAGTAGGATATATATTTGCGTGTGGACCTCTTTGTAATAAACTATTTCGAGATAAACTATGTATCAAGAATGACTATAATTTCAACCTTGATTAAATTCTTCTCGTATTAGATTTTGAACAAGCGTAGCGTTATTATACTACAAAGTAGTTAAAAAGTCATAAAATAAGTACGACCGAGAGACTCCGCTATGCTTTTCATTATTAACAAGGACCGTTAAACTTGCGACTGACGAGGACAAGTTGACATAATTTCAAATTAATTAAAACTCAGACAATTAACGTGAATTTATACCTTATATTGGTCTTTTAACAGTTCGCAATTTAATAAATGGGTACAGTTAAAGAAGTTATAAAAGGGAACACGTCTTTGTTTATAATACTCATACAAATTAAAATTACCAAAATCGATTTAAAAATAGTAAGTAAACAACTTTATAGCTTATCGTAAACTACAAATCAATGCAGAACAGTTTCTGACAGCTTCAATCCGCGCCTCATCGCGAACCTTCGACCCGCTGCTCGCTCCTACATTAATCAACTACCCTACAACATTCCCCTTCCTACATTCCCCACTTTAACTCCTTTACATACGAAACAAGTTAATGAGGTGTTTGAGGTAAGCAAACACGCGATTACTTCACTTTACCGGCTTTTAAACAGTACTGGATAAATTAGTGGAAAATGTGGTTCGAAAAGGTTTGGACAATATGAATTAGCTAATAAAATAAATAGTTTGTAAAGACGGTAAAAATCTTGCCGACGGCTGCATTAGCGGCTTCAAATGATTGCTTCAATAATTTTCCTTTCTCCCCACGAGAAAATTGAATTTCTGTTTCGTAAGAAAGCAGAATTGTTATTGTACCGCTCCGGAGTTCCTCTTATTAATTAACTCTGCAAATGTGAGCTACATTCACGAATACTTCTATTCCCTTGGGAAATCGCATTTCTTTAAATTTTATGTATTATATAATCCTTTTAACGTTATTTTAATCAGGAATTTTTTTAAGATTCTTGGAAAACACTTTAACCGCTATCATGGATGTAATCGCTAAAGATTATCTTCGCTAAATGGGATCTATTAGATAATCTTTAGCGTGATTAAACTATTTTAGTTTTTTGAGTAGCAGAAACAATCACATAACATATAATGTTTAATAGATTATGCCTCAAGAAAAATTGGACGTCCTGCACAAAGAAAAACGTTAACATTTCGTCTAACTTTTCCTCAAAGGAAATCAGTATGATATTTGTTATAATATAAGGAAGCCATCCAGTCACGTCCGGTCATGTCACGTTGGCCGAGTCAGGCGTGTTGTGGACATGTTACCGCCACACCAAGTTATTGACGCCAAACTACAACCACTAATTGTTTTGTGGTGCAACATTATTGATAATCTGTTTATAATCATATTACTAATCTATTTGATTTTGATACATTTCGTTTCTATAGTAAACAAGAAGGTTCAATCCTAAGTCTTAATAAGCCTAGTTGTTTTACTGTAACTTCAATTCAATACAGGTAAACTATAAAAGATCTCTTAACTTAGTACATATTGGCAAAGTAAATCCGGTTGGTGAATTGTAAAGCGATCCCAAAGGATGACCTGTATCATCCATTAAAATCCTATTACTGAGTTCAAAGAAATATTTTTGTAGATCCCTTTGAAACCTTATCGCACGGAAAGTAATTTTGATATCAGTTCGCTCTATCAGATGGGTATTAAGTGAAATTGTGAATAGGATGTAGCGAGAGGAACTGGGTACCAAATCCAGCCAAGCAAATGATTCACTTTGTCATATTATGTCCTTTCTGACCTCCTTATAGACAGTATCTATTGGGGTGAAAAGTAAATATAATTATGCCAAATTGTAACTTAAACAAAATGTACAAATATTTCTTCTTTTAGAACACAATTATACAAAAATATGTGGAATATTTCTCCGTATTTCTGTATAAAGCAACAAACTCAAAGCCAAAGTTAAAGTATAAATCCAATAATATTATCTAACTAACTGGCACATTTTCACTCGCCTCGAAGGAAATTATCTTTTCACTGAACCGAGTTTGTGGCTGGACCGATAGATTTAAATAACTCACAGAAGGGGTAACAAACTGATTATAAGTAATTTAACAAGTCGTAACTCACAGTAAATATTAATTACGTCGATATGGCTATACCCTAGGGAAATACAGCGGACCGCTCGCTCGCGATTCTCACTTTTTAAAAGTATGTATGGAAAATTACTAATAAATGTTTACTGTCGGTTATTTCACCTGCTGGCAACAGTTACTGGGACGGTAGTGGGTGGCTATAGTTGTTAGTGAACACACGTATCGTGTTATCGCTTGAAATGTCCCAGTCGCCTGCCGCCTCCCTCGCCCGTTTAAATATTTGCGAGATGTTTGAGAGCATTGAGTTTGGAAACAATGGACCGTTTCATACATTATGTACGCCAGCCTCTAATATAAGATGCACCTGAGAATTTCTACATCTAGAAAATTGTACCTGAATGGGTTTTCCGTAATATATATACCATTGTATTGAGGAATTTATATGACTAATTAAATTAATGGTATTCTATAGTTACAATTGCTAATCATACTTTTCTATATTTTTCAATCACATAACAAAATTTAAATATTAAAATGAACCGAGTTACCTCAGCTCTCGAAGGAGTGAAATTAATGGAGCAAGCCTCAATCTTTTTCTCGTGAAAATGTCGCCGCGAATTAATCACTTTACTAACGGCAATGTCCCCTTTTATATTTTAATTAATATCGTTTCATTCCTCTGAAAGGGCGACAATAATTAGCCGTCACTTAGCAGGAATATTTACGTCTTGTCGCGGACTTTGAAGAAGTTTTCTGGGAAATAGCTGAGATTTTGTAAAGGCGTCATTATAATGCCGGGAGTTAGCTCTGGGTTGAGCGGGGCTCGGAGGAGTAATCCTTGATACTTATTTTAACTAAGACAGACCTTAATCTTGTTCAATTTCGGATGTCATAAATCATAGAACTTATTTTTGATGTTCTTTAATACTGATATTTACATTAATAATGCACTAATTAGATGATTTTTGGTATAAAACCTACCTATGCAGCAGTGAAACGTGATAGAAAGTGAAAGTTAGCCAAACTTTTGACATAAAGGCCTGTATTCACTTTGATTAGTGCGAGTGAAAGTGATTAGTGCAGGTGATTAGTTGGCTGCGTAGTAAAGTGATTAGAAGCGTGTACTATTTTTTTGCGAGTGAACTGCGAGTAGTGACGTCGCATGCGCTCTCCCTTCCCCCTCACTCGCAGCGTGCCTGCCAAACTATATGACAACTGAATTTACTTAACAGAACCACAAAACAATAATTGGACACTACTTTTACTACACACCTGCACTAATCAATGTCAATTACTAATCACTTGCATACAGGCCTTTAGATGCATAAGTGCAGTTAATTGTTAAAACTAACTAACTCTATAAAAGTAAATACAGAAATCTCAAGAGCGAAGTGAGTCGGGTGGTGAGGAGAGTGGGGAAAATATGAAGTATTTGCCGACGAATGTGAATTAATTCTCCCGCGTTGAGACTTGACGGGCTATACATCACCTGAACCACAGTCTCCACCACGTTGAAAGGCACTCAAGAGCTTAGAAAATTCTTCACATTTTTAAGAAACATGTATAAGTTCTCACTAAAACCTTGAACTGGATTTTTTACGGTTTGTTTATTTTGAAATCCTGTCATTCCGCAATGGATCGTGGAGTGAACTTTTCAATCGTCTACTCCCGTTATTATTATTATTATTTTTGCGAATTAAACCTACAAGCTAAAATTCACGTATCAACTGAACCACGAGTAATAAGGTTAAAGAGTGCTCTATAGTAAAAATATCAGATATTTTACGTGTTCTTCGTTACGTACTTCATTTTATAAGATTAATTTTTTTCTTTATTTATTCACACTTGCAATAAAAATAAAACTAACACGATACAAAAAAATTACAAGGGATGCAACGGGCGGCCTTATCGCTAATAAGCGATCTCTTCCAGTCAACCCTAGTAAGAGAAAAACTAAAAAAAGGAACATGATGAGTGCAAGAAGTGCAGAACCAAATGTTATATAAAAAAAATATAGAACCTTAACCTAAAGTAATATAAAATAAAATATTAATAACAAACTTAAAACTAAAAAGCTAATTTTCAGATTCATGAACAGCGAATAGTGATGGAAAACAAAAGAAAAGGAAACACAAGAATTACACAATACACAAGTCACGCTTGATCAGGATATGATAAGGATTTACAGATATTACTAGCCAAGTCCCCACTGTTGAATAATACCTACTGCATCTGAGGTCGTCACATGAGGCATCTCGCATTCCCGTAAATTACTCTAGTTCCGACGTCCTGAATTATTATATCCTAACTTAGACCTTGTAACTCTAATTACTCGTAACCAAAATGTAATTACATAGCTATCTAGTGAATAGTAAAACTTTTGTCATCTTTTGGAGGCTTACTAGATCGATGAGTTGATTTTGGGTGCCTTCAGTGCTATTATACAGATTACATTGGTTAATTAATTCTGTGGTGTGTGCATACTTTCTTGTATGTATAATGAATTTAGAATAAATCTTAAATATTTATTTTTTTACTACAGATAATTATTTAAAATTTCTAATTCAATGTATTTTAAGTTTCACATTTAATTAATAGTTATACATATACAGGGTGGCCAAAAAGTCGTGGATCAAACGCAAATAGGGGATAGATGAGGTCATCAGCGGCAAAAAATTGTTCTACGGGAGGTCTCTAAGGTCAACCCTTGCAGAGTTATGATTTATTTTGGTTTTTATATGAAAATTGACTTTTTTTACTAATTCTTATTGAAATTCGAAAAAATCTACATCCTGTATCTTTTTCATAATATCCACTAGATTGGTACTTATGAGTTCTTGCATTAGACATACTATTTATAGTTGTTTATTAAGTGTATTGAAGATAATATTAAGTTATACGATGTAACATTTTTTCAAATCATAACTTTTTGTTTATTTCGGACCCCACTGTGAAAAAAAATTACTCTACCGAAAAGTGACCCTGTATTACAAATTTTGGCGCATTTAATAGGGATTCTGAAAAGGTATTAGACACGGCCATAAGTAGCTCTAATATCTTTCTAGGACGAAAAAACAACAACGATTCGGACTTATGATAGATTATTTACCTACCTATGACCAGTACTGTGTGGATCAGACTAAATTCAAAAAATTGGACATATGGCTGGAGGGTTACGTAGAAATTTGATTAGACGGTGCAGATTAAGTATTATGGTCAGAGTAAGGAATTTTGAGCATATTTTATTGTAAAATATTTTGTTTCCTACAAACAGCCATTGAGAAATAATTGTTTTAATACAATTATTATTTCACAATCGTTGTTTGTAATTCTTCCTAGAAAGATATTAGAGCGACTCATGGCCACGTGTAATACCTTTTCAGAATCCCTATTGATTGCGCCAAAACTTGTAGTATAGGGTCACTTTTCGGTGGAGTAATTTTTTTTCACAGTGGGGTCCAAAGTAAAGAAAAATTTATGATTTGAAAAAATTTTATATCGTATCACTTAATATTATCTTGAATACACTCAATAAACAACTATAAATAGTATGTCTAACGCAAGAACTCATCAGTACCAATCTAGTGGATATTATGAGAAAGATAAAGGATGTAGATATTTTCGAATTTTAAGAAGAATTAGTAAAAAAAAGTCAATTTTCATATAAATACCAAAATAAATCATAACTCTGCAGGAGTTGACCTTAGAGACCTCCCGTAGAACAATTTTTTGCCGCTGATGACCTCATCTATCTCCTATTTGCATTTGATCCACGACTTTTTGGCCACCCTGTATATGAAGTGATCGATAACCTAGAAATATAATAAATTCTAAACATTATTATCTTATGAAAACACATTCACCAAGTCAATTTAGTCGACATTTAAAATGAAAGCATGAAAAGATATTAACTAGGTTACATAACCTCTACGTTGTCTGTGAACTCAGTTGCCACGAGGTGACCTTTCGTCGTACATGTGGTTTCGAAATGTTCACGACATTGAAATGAGACTACAAACTAAATAAAGTATCACACATGCAATCTGTTCAAGGTATCTAATTATATTTTAAATAAAAAAGTTTGACAATTTTTTCTAATGATTTACCTACCGAAGGGGTTCAACAAATTTAAAAATTATTCCAAATGCTAATCAAATCCATAAACTATTTTTTCTTGAGATTGCATAACATATAATATTATATTTATTATTATTATGTTATGCAATTATGTATTAATTGTAATAAATATTCTGAAATTTAATTACATTTATTTTGAAATAAATATTCTGATAAACATGTCCACGACAAAATTCTCCGTATGTCACCGATACATGCCATTATTTGTGTAATAATAAATGTTAATTAATAACACCAATTGCGTTATCCTCCGGAGTGTCGAGGTGGGGATACAAAAGCCTAGGAATTGGTAGGGAGACGATACAGAGGCTTATTAAGAGTGTAATCAAAATAATTAATAAGCTCCGGAAAACGTTAAAAGTCATTGATCTATGGCTAATTACACACTTTTTATTTATAGATTTAATTGGCTCTCAACCTTCTCAAAGAAAAAGCAGCAATCGAAAGGCTGCCCAGGAGTTTTGAGTGCAGTGGCAATGCGCTCAGAGCTCTCTTGAAGGGGCTCTCTGAGTAGCAATTCTAGCAAAGGGTTTGGCAACAACCTGGAATGAGCTGAGTCACACATACCTACCCTCATACTCTCTGTAGTGCGGGAAACTGAAAAGGCTATTTCCACCTTGAATATCAAAGAAGGAATGCAATTATTATTTTACAAAATAGTCATTAATATATTGATAGACTAAATTACTCATATTTTCATTTGTACGATATGTTAATTATTAGGTTAATTAAGTAGCTATAGTAATACTAAACTCTTTTTTCAGTAATAAGACTATAATATAGATTATAGAATAAAACTGGTAGATAATACTATAAAAGAGGCCGATTATGCTATAAAAGAGGCCAATTATGCTATAAAACCTGTACATTATGCTATAAAAGAGGCACCGGCCTCTGCATATTAAAATGATACTGAGTATAATTATTCCAATATACCAAAGTCAAACATATGCATAGTTTGCTATGTTTTCCTAATATTGAGGATTTCTCTGACATTTTGTATAAATTCAACATTTCATTGATTGTAAAAAATATTCTTTAGATATCTGATCTAAAGAATTTGCATTTGCTAGAAACCTGAGAGATCGTATGTAGTCGATATATAGTCCGCAAAAGTCGAGCAATTATTAGAGACATTAATCCTAATTGAACACTCGATTGATCGTTTTGTTCTACCGATATAGGCTTCCACCAAGTCAAGTTGTTATACTAATCTATGTAGGTATGGTATATCTAAGGGAGGTCTTGGAGGCCGATCTAGTCCAGCGTCATGTTGAACCTTTAACTTTGTTAAAGCTCTAGTGGACTGCAAAATTAATTTCCTCGAGCACTATGTATCGATAATCTCAACGAAATTTACTCGAGGTGAATTCTTTCGTAAATTTCGTTATTTTATGGAGGATAAACGAATTTTATGACACTAATCTGGGTCTGCAATTTTTTCCCCAATAAATGTGAGCGAAAAATCTTAACTTTATTATGAAATACAAAGTAAAATTTTCTTTATTGGATAAACATTTCGTCCAATCACGTTATAATTAAAACAATACTTGGTTATAAAATATTCGTCGTATAAACATATGATACATTTTAAATTTGGGTTTACGTTAAAATAATTGCGGTTAAACCAGAATCACGAATAATAATTAACGTAGTATTAATGAAAGCATGAATTTTCGTTATAAATAAAATAGTAATACCTCGTGGCTAGAGGCGGGCGGGAGGTAAAGCGGGGCGGGAATATCATATTAGTTATTACAGCTGTAGGGCACACGACACCCGCTCTTGATGAGCCACAATTATTTTATAAATATCATATGGTAATCTTCTTAAGAGCTTACAACCATTTAATTCCCTGTTTATTTCCAATGTTACGAGATAATTCTTAGCCTTTGTGGTATATAATATTTTACTTTATTACTGAAAGTTTTTTTTACCTTTCAATCAAAGTTGATGATGGTTTTGTCATTTCTCAATATGAATAATATAATAGATAAAGCTGGCACAGATATAAAAAATTTAACAAAATATCAATAAATAGCAAAGCATTCAACTTTAAGTAGAAAAGTAAAGCAAAGTAATATAGACTACTAAATATATGTGGTAGAATCTCATAATACGACTCTCATATTAACATTTCATTCTAAAATCTCTACAAAATATGTCTCCCGGTTAGTCTTGACGTAATATGGAGAACCAGAGAACGGAGTCAGCTGCAGAGCGACTTTTCATTCTGCAAAATAAAATTTACAAAGTTTCACATGATGTTCTTCATGTCACATTTGCAAATATTAAAATCCAAGATACCTTTGAATTATCTAGATTTTAGCCCTGATAAAGTAACGTAAAAGTAAAAAATCATTTAATTACATAGGTAACATAATGTACACTTATGACATGTCAGTAAGGAAATACATATTAATGCTTCTAATTTTACATTTACTGCCAGTTCTCAAATCAAGGGCGTAGAACGGGAGAGAAGAACAATAAACTCTCCGCCACTCTTTTTTAGATAGAATTATATACATATATATAATATATATATACATACAATTATAGTTAAACAGAAGTAACTAAAGATAATTCTACGCTAACGATATCAATTATTCCGGATCTCGCCCAAACAATCATTTGTTCGGTAACACGTTATCTATGCTAGTTAGCGCTTGTGGGATGTGGCTCTGCGGCGTCTACTGTCTGCGATCCACTGGAGGCTAAATGTATGACCAATTAGTGAAATGGTCCGTTTATTTAATGGCTTCCATTATTATCGGGTGGAGCACCACTTTGTTTTTAAACGTCATTAAACAGTCATTAACAAATGTTTAATTTCTTTTCTTATCAGCTGACGAATCGGGTTATTATTAAATAGTACTTTCATGATGAACTCAAAAGTATGCATTTTTACAATTATTCTGCTGCAACATCTTGGAGTCTTTTAATAAAAAATATATTTCAAAAAGATTATTAAGCACATTTTAATGTACAAACAGTTTTTAATTTAATTTTCACTTTTTGATGATAATATTTATTATAATTCCTTTTACAATAAATTAATATCAAATCCATAAACTATTTGTATTCCATATGCACTATATATTGATTGATCTACCTGCTCAAAATATCTTATATATAACTATTGATATATAATACAAATTATATATCAATATTGTATATGAACAAATTAAGTTATATTCCGCAAAAAACACAAGTTCTAACTAGGTACTGTTAAAGGTTGTAGTTGAGGCACAGTTTAGACTTTAGACTGTAGAGGGATGCAAATAGTTGTTGTTTGTATTCGGGAGCGATCCCGCCGCCCGCCTAGGTATTTACATGCAAATTTACCCCTTGAATATTCTCCGATCGTCCGATAAGCTCCCCTCCTCGACCCTCTACCCCACCGATCCATTGGGACATACACTCATTTGCATCTTAACTATAATGAGAAAGAGTGTATTATAAGTCCTCAATCGAGGGATTCACTTGCATATTCAACAACTATTTGCATCCTATTCCGATTTTTATGCACCTTTATTTTATTTATTAACGTATTATAAATATTACGGAAACATAATAAATTTAAGCTACCATCGCTGTTGAAAAATAGTAGTGATTAAATGTGTGACAATCGATTATATAAACTATTTCATTTGACATAAACTTGGGGATATCCCCTTAATGTTATATATTTACATAAACTTAACTACTTACTTAAATATTTATTGGTATACTAAAAAAATTGAATGAGTTCAGTGGAAATAATAACGCAAACCTGGGTCACACGTGAGGTTAAAGGAGATGAATATTGGATAAATTGTATTAATAATAAATTCATTGTACTTCAAGCGTAGGAACACAATCAATAAGAAATCACCTTCTAGCTTATATTTCAGCTTTCTATTAATATTTTATTTCATATTATGCCCTATGAAGGGAAACGCGCATTCTATAATTAATAGTTATGGACTAAAATCATGATATAAATTTTGAATTAACAAAAGTGAACGGAAAAACATAGTAAAAATACCTGTAATATGTAAATATGACAAAAAAATATATTAGCACTAAAAATCTCAGTCAGGCCCAAAACCAAAATATATATCAAGAAAGAGCATATATACCTATATTTTTTATTTTTATCATCGTTGATACTTGAATGAAAACAAGTTAAATCTGGAATAGGCCTTTAACGGTATGTATGGTTGTTTAGTACTTATACTATTATTACTACGATGCGAATAGTGTAGAAAATATAGCTAGGTAGTTTCTTCCAGAAGAATTACCGACCGGCACGGCCGTGCAAATTGTAACGGCGTTACATTATAGGATTGCTAATGAATATACAACCTACAACCATACCTATTTTATATATTATATGGCTCTTAATCTCATATTGCATTCGCTTTTTTGATCGTTTTCATTTCATAAATAAGTAGGTAATCAGCCTTCTGTCTGAACATGTTGTCAATTCTTGGATTTGAGCTATGCCGGTTTCCTCACATTGTTTTCCTAATTACTATACGTTGTGACGATTAGGTTATTATATTTAATGTAGATATATAAAGAAAATTATAAATGAAATAGATGCAGAAAGCTGAGTTGTAATGCCACTGAATGTATTGTTTATAGCCCTACCAACGCAAAGGCCAGAGGGCAGAGATACACTAATTAAAACCTAACTTTTTTAAATTATGACTGGTAGGATCGAACTTAAGACGACCTTTAAAACATTTAAATATGTAACGTATGGCGTCGTATTAATATTACACCACAAGTAATATTTATATAAGTGAAAGCTGTAGTGTTACGATAAAGTACACAGGATCACTAGGTATCTAAGTAAGATAGTGATGCGGTGTACTTTGAACCGATTCTATATTCAAACGCATTGTAATAAAAGAAGAAATCAATATTATACATATACATTTTCTATTAATTTCGGATAAAACAGATAGCTATGTGTCTATTAAATACCAAATATAATATCATCCAGCATTCTTTGACTGTTGGTAGAAGAGATCCGTTAATATACGACTTTAATAACTCTAAACTTGAAATAAAACTCGCGTTAACAGTCCCAACACAAAAGTGTAAATATAATAACGATTCGATATTGGGAAATTAAATTGGTACCTGTGGTGAATTTTTTATCTACCATACAAATGACATATGCCAGGTGCCAACACTGGAAATGTCAATTGCCATTATCAAATATTTGACTATTGACTTTTTAGTTTTATGATACAAATCTTGTTTGCATTTTGTAATGATTTGGGAAAGTAAATTCTGAGTTAAAAATAAAATAGCAAATCGAAACACGGTTCTTTTTAGAATCATTGTTTATAAAAGAAAATAAGATTGTTATTCTGGTTTTCATAACCTTGTAACAATATAAATATATAGAGAATTGTGTAAGTTTATCATCAGTTGTTAATAAATTATACAACACAAGTTGTGAGTGTTAAATTGTGATCTTGCAACATTAAATAAGGAGTTTTACGTCTATTTAATTATTCAATGCCTTATATATTTCTCTCCATGTTTCCTGCATTTTCAGGGTCAGCCTTGTTATGTAGCAAACAAACAAATAAAGAACCTATAAATGTAAGAAGCAAAGTTAAAATCATGAAGAAGGTCGTATTGTTTAAAAGCACATCTGAAGATTATCAAAATGCGTTCAGTAACAGTATTTACGAGCCCATATTTGTGGAGCCCCTTCAATTTGTCTTTATAAACTTACAAGGACTTTCTGAGAAGTTGACAAAGAATAATTACGATGGCATTATACTATCGAGTCCGCGGGCTATCGAGGCTGTCTCGAAGTGCTGGTCTCCCTCGAAATACGTAGCCTGGAATTCAAAACGCGTGTACACGGTGGGTGAAGTTAGCTGTCAGAAAATAAAACATATGCTTGGATTGGATGCATTGGGTGGCACTACTGGTAATGCAGAAAATTTGGCAAACCTGATTGCTTCTGAAAACCCCGAGTCTGCTAGGTTTTTATTCCCATGTGGAAACTTAAGATCTGAAATATTACCAAATGTATTAGGAGCAGCAAAGATGACAGTTGAACCATTGACAGTGTATGAAACAAAAGAAAATGAACATCTAAGAGAAAGATTAATAGACCTAAATGAAAATGTAAATCCTTGCTGTATGGTGTTTTTTAGTCCCTCAGGTTGTGAGTACATTTACAGGCAGTTACAGACATTTAGCAATAACCTCTCTTTATTGCCGCACTTTGCAATCGGAAACTCTACAGCTCATAAGATTGAGAACTTGGGTGTTGAGATAGCAGGGGTGGCAGCTAAGCCCAAACCAGAGTGTGTTATTGAATCTGTTGTTGAATATTTCAGAACATTTGAAGCCTGTGGTTAGTTTTATTTTACATGTTAATTAAGGTGTTGGTTTTGTACATAACTTTATTATTGTTTATAAATAATTTAATTAAAATGTTATTAATTTAAGAAAAAAACATGTTTAAGTGAACTATTTTGATTCTTACGTAAAGACTTTGCTTTCTAATTATATAAATATTATGTAATTTGCATATTTATATAGTGAATCAGAGCATTTCAAATTCAAATATTCTTACAAGAGTGATGAGAACAAACCAAGCTACATGTAAGACAACAAAACAAATTTTTGTTGTGATGTACTAGTAAAAAGTGTGAAAGATTTTTATTTGTTGCACTTTCATATCCCAAATTAATGAACTAATAAATTGAGATTATTTAGATATACTAAATCACTATTAGACATGCAGCTCGGCAGGCAGAACCACAGGTCGAAACTCGGGATGGCAGCGGCCCGTCGTCGGCGCGTTAGCGATATGTATGCCATCACGGCACTTGCTAGAATCATGCTCGCGTTTATTATGCGGTATGCCTAGAGGCTAAAAAAAATATATTTATAAGTAATAACAACACCGTTACTTTACAATGTCAAATATTGAATATATAATAACTAAATCTTATTAATAATTATTTAAAGATTTTGGATAACTATCATAATTAAACATCTATGTAAATATTATATCCTGTTTGTGGCAGTTGATTTAACCTTGGAAGTATTTATTCTTAACAAAGGATTCGTAAATGAAAGGGCTGTGCTGGTCACAAGGGCGCAACGAATACCGTACATTTTATGAAATAGGAAGTCATAGTTGAGGGTAAGGCAAATCGCGAGGTCGGTCAATGCACTTCGAAAGCAATAAAATGTATGTGATTGAGCAACAGCGAAATAATCTTTCTTATAAAGTCTCCTACAAAATTTATTATTCCATTGAAAAAACTATAAAATAGACCAAGTGACACACCCCAGGCAAAACGTGGATGGAAGACTGTGAGGCTGAGGACGGCTAAGATCAGCAATGTCACCTACATTAGCGCATACCATTACTAATTTCTTTATTATTGACGTGATAACGTCTTTAAAATCGTTTTAGTCGGGTGACATGTTCAGAAACTTGTGTCACACCAAAACCTCACGAGCGCGATCGCAGGTATAACGAGAGAGAGACGGACCGATCTCCCGTCTCATCTCGAGCGCTGCCAGTCATTCCGTGAAACTTGTCACGCGGAATCCTCACGAGCGGAGGCTGGCATAGCGTTCGAGTGAGTGGACCGATCTTCCGTCTCGTTATCACGTAAACATCTCGATCGTAAACCTACTTTACAAACAACCAATATTTTTTTCTTATACAGTAGAACCTCTATAAGTCGAACATCAAGGGAGACGCCAAAAAATTCGAGTTATAGAGTTTTCAACTTATGGAGGATTTCGACTTAGGCGTATTTTGATTCGACATAAAGAGTTTGAGGTTTATTCTTATAAATTTTGAGCTAGAGCACCCGACACAAAGCAAGCAAACACGTGTTTCCATGAGTCATAAATTTATTATTGTAAACTCCTAAAATGTTTTCTAAGAAACAATAGTGTACTCACATTGTCGGCAAGTTCTTAAAGTCCGTAACTTATTTTTGTTCGAACAATAGAGATAATAAATTCCAAATGATCAAGTTGTAAAGGTTGTAAAATAAAACGTTCCTATGTTCGAGATACAGAGGTCAAATTTAATTTTTCGAGTTATAGAGTGAAAATATGTACCAAAATGGCTTGGAGGGACTCGGTGATTATTTCGATTAACAGAGGGTCAAGATTTCAAGTAATGGAGGTTTTGGTGTTTTAAGGGAAGGGAACAAAACATTTTTTCGAGATTTGGAGGTTTTTGACTTATCGAGGTTCGACTTAACGAGGTTCTACTGTACTATCATATAGTCAGGTAATGATCTCAAAGTAAAAATGCGAGTAGTATAAAAACCATATAATATATTAATAGAATTACAATTCAAAGTTAAAAGAAAACGACACTCGCGGCCGCCCACCACGCGTTTGGTTCATGACAACGGGGAGGTTGTGCGCTAAGCCGCCGGTCGGCGAGCGGTGTACGGTAACAAGTGTTTAATAAATTACCCTAACGCGAACGTGACTAGACTCGTACGACAAACCGACTTCGTGTAGGAAGTTACAAAAGTGGTGATATGTACACTACTATATAAAAATAATGCTCTCACTGGAGTTACATCAATGATTACATTTAGTACTCAATTCAAACCTGTTTCACTATAGACTGCCCCTCTACACTTCCGAGCCGACTGGAGCACGGATTAAGGAGGCGCCGGCCTAAGGTCGACGAATAGTGCTAATGTAAGCTCATGACGCGAGTACGACACACGGTATAAATATATAACAATTACACTTACTGTATATATCGGGCTCGCTTATTCTACGGAATGTACGTCAATCACCTAAATTTGATATCTTGCTATAGTCAAAATTCATTATTATGGAAAACATCACATTAAGCATTTTTTAATTTCAAATACTTTTAATAGACCACATGGATTTTCATGCATGTTTTTATAAAAAATATTAAGGCCGGTCTGAACTTTGACACAATATAGCAAGATATCTTTCACATTTTAACTCATTAAATCTAATACTACTCAATTTACCGCAAACAATACAAATATTGCTTAAACTAAAATAAACCTTTGTGTAAATGCTAGTCTGATACAATTAATACTGCTTTTATAACAAGTATTACAAATAATAAGTTCTTAGCTATAACTGCTTTCAAATGATATGCTAACTGGCACAACATAATACGGCAGTATTTTCCTTGAATGCTATGTGGAATCCAGAATTCATTGTAACATAATAGAATCTAAAGCAATGAGAATAAAAATAGGCAACTATCTAATTTGTGCAACTTACTATTATACAGAAATGCTTAACTAAGTACTGACTAGAATAAAATCAGACTTGTGAATGAAATTAGTAAACACTAAAATAATTATCCCTATCGGGGAAATATCATATAATAGGTTGAAGTAGGTGGATTGTGATTTTTTGTTCCCAGATAGAGAATATCATAAAAACAATAATAGTTCATCTGTGGTTGAGAATAGAGATCAAAAGAGTTTATAAAAAAGTGAGATCGCGACATCTAATGGCAGTTTAAGAACACGTCCCACACCCATAAACCTCGCTACAGTCGAACCCAACACGGACCGGACGAGGAGGGATCACGTTTTCATTTGGAGCCACTTCCTCGACTATAAAACTCTAACGTCTATAAAACATATAAAAGTTTCGTAGCGTTCAGACGGTTCCGACGATACGTCAATTCGTGCCAAGGCGGCGTGGAGCCGAGGCGCTGCCTTCCACCGGCTCTAGAAGTCGGTGAGCGTGGCGCGTCACTATAACGGGTCGTCTCGCGAGCTGGAGGCTTGGGGCACGGCGCGGTACGCGGCTGGGCCCGAGGAGCGTCGAGAGCCTCCCCTCCCCGTGCCCCCTGCGCGCACGCACCCCGCGCGTAACGCCAACCACGCCAGCGCAGCACCCGCGCACGCTCCGGCCCCGCCCACGCCCTTTAAAGGGAATACTTAATCACATCACAGACCTTAAGTACTGTCAAATTACTAGTGTAGTTCGTATGTTAGTGATAGTCAAAATAAACATTAGGAATGTAGTATAGGAGGTTTATTTAAAAAATTAAACTCACCACCGCAGAGTAAATGAGTGCAGGAGAGTACAGGAAGCGCACATCGGTAAGAGGTCGCAACGCCAATCCGGCGCCGACCGTTAGCCAGCAAGCACTCCATGCCCCCAGCCAACCACTCTGTCATTACACACACATTACCATAAATACATTACTCCTGATTTAAAAATATATAAACAATAAATTGAAAATCATCATGTTAAAATATTTCATAAATTACCCATTTTGTGAAATCCAATGGAAATAGAGCTGTAAGCGCTGTTAAGTGCAGGACAAGCAGCAGGGTGTGGGCCAAGAATGTAGTGAGCGCACCAAACATCAGAGGCCGTGTTGCCTCTGCACCCCTCAGCCCCAGTGCTGCCCACACCAATATACACACTGTTCCACTACACACCTGTAAAGACACTCCTTACCACTTAATATGCTATAAGGAAGCTTATTTGATAGAAAATTCTAAAATTTCAGCATGAAACAAGTAATATACAGAACAGTCTTATGGAATTAACGAAGACACAAAGACCACATTTACATTTTTTACACTACATACATAAAATACAGTGCAGCCATCTTATACTATTAAAAAACATGAAGATGAGAGTTGTGTGGTAACCTTTCATGCTTGATAAACAGATTATATATTAAATTCTAGACTAAAACTAAAATGTATTGCAATAATAGAAAAAATCAATGCAATATTTTACCTAAATGTAGTTTAATTTAATAAGTTAAATTTTGATTACCTATAGACTTGAAAGACACTTACAACAAGAAGTAGAGTGAGAGCCCCAAAGGAAGAACAAAAGTATCGCGGGCGGCAGTAGACCGGAGCGAGCGGCTGGGGTCGTGGCGGCGGCGCACGCGAGTAGTGCGCGTGGGAATCCCACGAGCGCTCTGTGAGTTCGGTACCAGCAGGCGAGCGGCCGCCGCCGAAGCTGCCCGCTATCTCCAAGTCTTGCCCTTCCTCACCGCGGCAGCTAGTCGGCTCCAGCTCGCGGATTTCTTCCAGCAACAGCTCCACCTCGTCGGTCGAGTATAACTCGCTCGCAGACACGTAGCGCGTCGGCGCCGCTTGCATAGCCCTCGGCCTCACCCGGCCGCCCGCGGCACGACCTGCGCCCCGCACTCACATGGGCTCGCGCGCCCTACTCCTTGATGACACACTGGCGACATCCAACACTCAGCCTTTTCACTAGTCACATCATCTAATTGAAAAATAAATTTAAGAAAATTTCATTGTAAACAGAATAAAATTACGCATTGATAGCACGCCATGTTTGATAACATCTTCAGATTTGACAGGTTTTTTTTTGACAATAAATATTGTAGACTAGTCAATACTCAATTTATCCTAGAAACATCTAAGGATCTGTCAACACAGATGTAGTAGGGTAGTAAGTAAATGTCAGGACTCAAATCAATGAATCTTTTAGATATACCAAATTGATTATTTAGAATAAATCTAGCGTCAGCCTACAACACAACAATTCTCGCAGTGAAACATAATTGTCGAAAAGTTAGGTTATTTCATAATGACAATTTACATAAATCTAATTTCGTATCAAAAGGATATAACCATAACCTGTACTGTACCGTTCCTGGGTCATCACGGTGCTTTAATAAGAGAAGATTTTTGTTTTACTCTATATTAACCACTCGCGTATAACAATAGATAGAATATGAGCGAAATTATGAAATGTTAATTGCTATGTAAAGAATGAAAGCAATTTAACAGTCAAAGAGAGTGCCTACGTCTGGCTATGCTCTCGGGGTGAAACTCCCATGATTTAGTTAATTGCTATGAAACGAATGACTGCAAAGTAACAGTCGAAGAGAGTGCCTGCGTCAGGCTATACTCTCGGGGCGTTACTCCGACGATTTAGGAAATCACGTCACGCTTATAAATGAAGCTTATAAAACTAAGAAAGCCTGAGTGAGCAAAATGTACAGCCTTGGCTGGTACATAACCAAAGTTGCTTTGAATTTGATTTAATCATTAAATAAAAAATAAATAATAGTTTAAAAAAACTAAAAAACACGCTTTTAAAGCACTAATTCCTAATTTAGGCTGAAAATGGTAATGAACAATAAATACTGGTATTATTGTGAAAAAGCGTGGGGCGCTCTGTGCCATATATTTCGTCTATCGAGCAACCATTAATACCAGTATTTTTTGTTCATTACCATTTTCAGCCTAAATTAGGAATTATTTTTCACTTTTTAGTTTGATGTACTTTAAAAGCGTGTTTTTTAGTTTTTTTTAACTATTATTTATTTTATTTTTAAAGTAATTATTACTGCATTCAATGATTTAAAAAAAATTATTGTTTAATCTGGGAATTGAATCGACTCAAAAAACAACACCCCTTATTTTTTGATTCCAATCAAGAGAATGGACAAAAAATAATCATTCTTCCTAAGTAGCATAGTATTTTTAAATAAAGGAATTTTCGTGTTTCGTGGTCATGTTAATTCTTTGACATTTTAAAAAAGATATCGGGATTAGTTTTTTTGTGAGTGCTGTTCGATTTCAGAACATATTTCATTGATGTTATTGTCGTGTGAAATCACGGCTTTGATCTGCATACCGCTGTGGATCTCCGATCTTCCATTGAACGATTACCATGTTCTTCAATTTCGGGTCCCTACATAATAATTTTGGCAATAATTGATGCAATTTATTTGCCTAGAATATCTTAATCTTATGTTAATTTAAGGAACTGAATAAAAACACTTATGTATAAATGCTTGTTTATTTATTTTATCTCACTTTAGTCACATAACATTACTGTCTTTAATAATATATGGCGGTAGTATTGGTACTAATCAGATCGAAACTAACAGTTTAATATAGATAGTAATTTTGAAATTCACAGTAAAAAGGTCTTTTTTATATTGTATAAAAATGTTATGTTATCACAAAGATACTTAAAATGTACTTATGTAGCAAAAATATTTAAGTCTTAATTTAACGTTATATAAAAATAACAACAAGTAACGTCTCTATTCAAATACTTTAACAACCATCAGATTCCTTCTTCATGAAATAAACGATTTTGAAATATAGATGCTAAAGTCCCGGCGGCGAGGGACAAAAGCGGTGAGGGCCGAAACCAGGTGGAGGGGCCACATTGACGGGAGCCGAGGCGAGGTCAATCGCTTTTGAAATGTAATGCAGTGCCATAAGCGGGTTTATTCCGCGCAGCTGGTTGAACGTTTGGCATACACGTACTGGTATACTCACGACTTCATTGTCTAGTTGTGAACTAGACAAATGTGCTTGCAAATGTGCGTCTACGCTATTCCGCCAGTCCGTCTCAGGGACGGGCCAGTTCGCTTGTGTCTCCTCCCGCCAATGCTCTCCCCCTCTGTTCCACAATTCCATCTCCCCTCCCGGCGGATCCTGCTCTTGCGGAACTGTCTCTGTGATATTCATGCTTTCTAGAGCCACAGCGAGGGTGTGCGCGGGTTGCGCAGGAGGAGACGAGGGGGGAGGAGAGGGCAGAGCGGAGGGAACGTGGCGGCGATATTCGTCGAGGAAATCGAGCACGACGCCGTTGCGCAAGTAGGCGCTGATCTCAGCGTAGTTGAGTGTGTCGCCATTCTCCAGGGCGTCGAAGGAGGGTGACAAGTACGGCTCCGAGAACTGAAAATGAATTAAGTATTCGTCACTCAAATCCTAATTTAGGGTTTCTACACAGTTAAATATTCAAAACAAACAAATTTAATGTACCACATATTATTTATTCATATTGAGGCAATTAAACACTACACATACAGATGTTCAGAGACGAATATTTTATTAATAGATACAAATCCATGCGAAGCGCAAGGGTCGTAGCATTGCTCAATATCGATAAAAAAGGTAATGTCTTACGACAGGAACAGTAGATCGCGGATCGGCATGTCCGGCGCGCACTAATTCGTCCGATATGTACACGTCTACATCCGTCAACGTATCCACGAGGACCACTTCCAGGACATTGTTCTAAAAACAAAAAAAAAAAGTTAATTGCAGCCAAACAAAAATCAAAGGTTAATAAAACTTAAGAGGTGTCAAAGGACACCCGGATGGAACGAAATTCCTTTCGATTAATTTATATGTTAATTTGTATCATAACAGTATGATAGGTTTTCTCGACACCAATCTTACGAGGAAAAAAAAACCCAACATCACGAGGTGTTTCCCAGGCGGTCACCCATCCAAGTACTGACCTCGCCCGACGTTGCTTAACTTCGGTGATCGGACGAGAACCGGTGTATTACAATAGCAAATAGCAAAAAAGTGTCGTGACAACTTTTCGTAAGAATTTATTCCGTCTAGCCCCCTTTCACAACGCGCGATAAGGAACTTCGTTCCAAAAGAAGATCACGAAAGCTGGAAATTACCTCGGAGTCGACGGCAGCGACCGCAGCGACGAGCGGCTTCTGTGCGACGAGTGATAGAAAAGCAGTGGCGGCGCCATGTGGCCAGCGGCGGGCACCGTTGGGTGGCTGCACGCGGGACAGGCGTGCGCGGACGGCCTGCACCGGCAGCTTACCCCACTCGCGGCGCAACGGCCGCAAGGCTTGCGCCTCTACACGCTCCACCGTCCCATAGTCCACGTGGCGGACCTGCACAGGCCAACGAGTATAAAGGCTTAGTGGTGAGTTTTACTAAGCACGCGAAATCAGTATTGACAACGATCGCTATTTTATATTACAAGTTGCATATCATTAAAACCCGAGAGTATAAAAAATCGGGTAAAACCAAGTTAACTATTTTTTACATACAAAGTTTTATATGTATAATAGAAACGTTGATTTTATGACCATGTACGTTCCTGGGTCATCGGGGTGCTATAAATAATAGAGGATTTTATATTTACTCTACTTTAACCACACGCGTATAACAATAGAATATAAGCGAAATAATGAAATATTAATTGCTATGTAACGAATGAATGCAATGTTGAAGAGAGTGCCTACGTCTCGCTATACTCTCGGGGGGTAACTAGCATGATTTAGTTAATTGCTATGAAACGAATTTACTTTCTTTTTATTTATTTATTTAAAGAAAAAAAAATCCAAATTGGTTTGCCATTCAGTCCAGTGATCCTGAGTCCAGGGAACCTGTCATGGACGCCCGTGGCAAGTGTCGAGGTAGAGAAGTCTTTAATATTCACTTAATGTTTGTAAAAGTAAGTAAATGTAAAATAAAAAAGGAATCAAATAAAGAAAAGAGGAGTACGAATACTTTTTTTATAGTTTGACCAATGTAGTACTTTTTAAACATACTACATTGGTCTGCATATTTCTGTCGCTCAGTTTTTCATGTAGTGATTCTGGTAATTTAATTATAGTTGGAATCATACAGCTTCGTGTTCTTTTTCCGTATATGGTACCTTGGCTGTAGCTGTTATATAATTGGTTTTTTCTGCATGCGCGATGTTATGTTTTGTACGTTTAATTACATTACAGTACATTAATAAAAAGGTTGTTATGATTTTCTTTATACCATGTGTATATGTGTATGTAAATATATGTAATCCTACAACTGACATAAATCATATATAACCAAAAACAATTAAACTAAAGATATAAATATTACATGATGCAGAACAGTTAGAGATGCTCACCTTGACTGTGTCACTGTCTATCACTTTGACAATAAGGGATCGATGCCAGTCGCCCTCGTAGCGACTAGAGCAATAGTGGCCCCTTCGCACGGCACCCGTCGCCAGTCGTCGCTCACCCTCCGCACCGCCATCGTAGTACTGGCTATAACACACTGCTGTCAGTCACACGCCGCACTATCTTGCCCTACTAGAAAGGCCCTAGAAAGAAACTCACTTCATCTCATCCATGATGTCTTCCATGGCACTGTTTTGCTCGCCGAGGCGAAGAAGCCAGAAGTGCGATGGCGAATACACTTCCCCGATCAGCACGTCTAACATGTCCCCGGGTCGCACTCCGTCTTGTTCCGCGCTTGGGATGCTCTCCGTGTAATGCAGACAGTCTGACGGGAACACGTCTGGGTCCTTCAAATTAATCAACATTGTTTCGTATTTATTTAGCATACAATATCCTGTGTATGCTTTTTAAGATTTTTTTAAATAAGAAAACATTACAGACAAAGCACAAATACAAAATATATAAAATAAATAATAGTTTAAAAAACTAGAACACACGCTTTTAAAAAAAAAAATACTGGTATTATTGTGAAAAAGCGTGGGTTGCTCGATAGACGAAAAATATGGCACAGAGCCATATGGTTTTTTTTAACTATTATTTATTTTTTAGTTAATCTAGTTAATAAAATAGTCATCGATCTTTGACAGGTGCGCAAAGTTTGAATTAAATCTGTCCGTTAAAAGTGGGTCAAAATCGAGTCCGAAGGAGTCGGTTACATACATACATACAGGTGAAGCTAATATAAAGCGTGTAAAAATATACACAATTTATAATTACAGAAGTATCCTTGAAATGTTTCACAGACATGATTTTTTTATAAAAGATTGAGTAACAAAACTAAAATATAAATAAATACAATACTACCCACGATGATGTTAAAACATAAATTTAGAGTACGCCACAAATATAAAAAAAATGTGTGTGTACGCGTTAGAATTCTTCTTAATTCTTCTGGTTAATCTTTGATAATTTTGTTTTTATCTTTTGCCTTATTCTACGTTTGTAGAAAAAACGACACTAACAATAGAAAAAAATTACTCTCATAATTTTTCTCTAACGCCCCAAAAGAAACCTTTAAAAAACTAAAATCTTGACTATAGCTAACTTCAGGGTGTCGGTTTTTTGTGACGCGCATCAAAAAAATTACTTTCATCAGTATAACTTCAAACAATAAATAATAACGAAGAACCTAATTGTATGATCCGAGCTTAACTTTAACAGTAGACACAAACATTGTATTTTATTTAAAATATACTTAGAAAATACTTCAATAGAAAAAGATATATATTTAATTTAATTTTACTTTATTTCTTTACACTAGTGAAATGGCCGCGATAACGAGAAACAAGATGTGGGGCCTTGTGCCAAATTGACAGAGGAAATTGCGATGACGGCGGGCCAAACGTGGAGATAGAAAAAAAAAATTGGACGCTTTTACCTATTGGCTAAATATAACTGCTATATTTTTATTACATATGAAACAAAATTAATCTATATTTTTATTGACGTGATCGATGAACGCCGGCTGCACGCACGAATAAACATGATTCATTGTCACGTTCCGCCTAAGCCGTGCAAGCGAGAGCGTTTGACTTGTGACGTATTTATCTCTCTTCCACTCCATTGGCCAATGTGTCCGAGTTAATGTGTCAATTGTTTTTAAAGTGTAGTGAAAAGCTAATGTGAATTTCATTGTTTATTACCACAACAATTGCAGCAAATAATTAGTCATTTATTCTTGCATTTTAAGATATAATCACACGTATTTGTTCTTTACTTATTAAAAAAATATGACTAACGAGTAAATAAAATATGTTAATTTATCGAAAAGAAAAGTCCTTTGTATTACATTTTATTAAAGAAATTTTGAATATAAAGGGACCCTTATAGCGTTTGTCTTGGAATAGGAATATTGTACTCACAAACTGGACACCGGGCAGCGCATCGTCGGGGTCGGGGGTGGGTGTGCGTGGGCGCAGCACGGGAGGTGGCGAGGCGGGCGGAAGGCGAGGCGGGACGTCACCAGCCCACACGCGCCAATCGCCACCGAGCACTTGCGCAGATGACACGCCTGGTACTTGCTGCAGCAGACTCACGATGCTCGTGTACCCAAATCGTATTAAGTTCAACTCGCAGCCGTAACTCTGTCTGTGGAGTCACATCACTTTTATAAACAGACTTAAAAAAAAGTTATCGGTTTGACCTGTAGTTTAATGTTAGAATTGGCTATTTATTTAACTAAATCAGATATATAAATAATTTTTAGTAGCCGCATGTATGTGAAAAAAGTACATAGACAGTGACTACTTAACTTAAAATAAGTGTATTAAAAGAACCCAATTTTATCTTATATTGAAAAGAATGATGTGGTTACCTGTAACACTTCAATATGTCAGTAGCCCAGAGACCGTCTGGATTCTGCAAAACAATGGTGGCAACTTCATCCAACAATTTTTCCAGCTGCATTTGCTTGCTACTGCTACTACCTGAAGCACACAACTACACTACATACGACTGTAAAAAATGTGCAAAAGTACAGCCAACAATTGTTTACTAGATAAATCAAACATTTGAAAATCTATACTGTATACAGTTTAAACAATGTAAATTTTAATATTAAAACATTTGTGTACATATTAATTTTTCTTAATAACAAAGTTTTTGCGGTCACACAACTAATGGCAGGACTGAGTAACAACTGCATTTAAAAAGTTGCATGCAAAGTACGCACTTGAAAGAGTGTCTCTTGCTGAATCATGTTCTGAGCAGATGGACACAGAATCATGCTGACTGTATCCACTGTGATGGCCCCTTGTGTATCTAATACTGTTGCTAACAGGTCTTTCATGTTCTACATGTTGTTGTTCCCTTTGTTTTGGAGTTATGTCAACCTTTAAAAATTGGTAATATGATAAAAACATTGTTTATATTATGAAGGAAGATGAGATTAGCCTTACCTACCTTTTAAAAATTATCTATGTAAAATTAAAAAATAATATATGCTCAAGTGGTATAAAAGTCAGAATAATCAATATTAATATTTATAGTATCAGTGTAACAATAATATCAGTCCTGTCATATTAGTGAACTTATTACTGTTATCATATTTATGCTTATTGTGACCAGATTTACGTAACATAGATCTAATAATATAGTCAAACATAAAGTGCATATAAGAAATTAATATATAAAAAAGAGTACAGTAATTCAGCTACATTTACTCAATAAATATTGTTTATAATTTTTATATTTTATTTCTCCCATATGCATTTTTATTTTTTTGTTAGCGATCCTATCAGCAACAGCAAGTTGCAGAACATTAAAGAGTTGACAGTTTGCTCTTGCTCTCATTTAAAATGACTAAAAACTTCCAAATGAAAATACAGATTTTTTGTAACTGGTCAAATATAGAATTTAACAGGCAATTCAGCTGAATAAAAGGGGCCTGAACAAAAGATCTAATCTAGTGTGTAGAATATATCAAAAGATTGGTATATTCTACATACTATTTTTTAAAAACAACACCATCCCTATATGAGAACATTTTAAATGAACAACACTTTAATTTAAGTATTACTTACCACTCCATTATGCATGCTCTGTCCTGGGTTCTCTTTTGTATTATTAACATTTTGATTGCTGACCCCAATTCTTGGAGGTGATGTATTACTTCCAACATATTTTTTTGGAAAAGTCTTAACAATAAGATTAGACTCACTATTTAATGATGTGACTGTTGATTTCATAACACTTCTTCTTTTCCCTTTACTGAAACAATAAAATATTTTATAGTTTAGTCTATCCTTCTTCAATTTATTAATTTACTGAACAAGTCAATAATAACGATATGAACGATGAACAAGTAATACAATAACAGTACTTACTACTTAGTATTATTAGACTTTTGTTTCTGTACCAATCTATCAATATGCTTTATTGACTCTGGCACTATTAGTGTTAAAATTGGATTATTTGTTGTTCCCTGGAACTGTAATAAATCCATTTCATTAAAAAAAAATTTCTTTGAAACAATATATAACTACAATATACATAGTTTGATATTGATTGACCCTTTCTATTATTATTTTCAACACGAAAATGTAGGTAGGTACAAATTGGTAAACTTACTAAGAAAGAGTCACTACATCGCTCTTTTAAAAATTCCATGGGATCGCGATGTCCAAATTTATGTATAGGCAGTGGAGTACCAATCATTTCCTTATAATCACGTAATAAAGCCCGTACATCTACTTGTACGGGTGAGGATACGACAAGGGAACGAAGAACTGTTTTTAGTTTATCTAGTTCCTCTTCCATTTTCAGTTGTTGTTGTTGTTGGCAGTGGTAATGGGGAGGTATGGAGGAAGGGTCAACAGTGCATTGTATTTTAAGTATTTGTGGTACTGAATATTATTGGAAATAGGAAGCTACAACGCTGTTTTAGCTTAATCTTAATTTTTAAAGTCAAGCATAAAAAGTCTCTCGATTAACGATTTCAGGCTATGCAAGTTTGCGTTTTTATTTTTGAATATTTTAATTGAAAAGACATTTGTGGCTTGACATTTGACAATGACTAATGTCAACTAACATTTCGAATGGTTAAAAATGGCACTAATGTACTTTGAGACTTGAGTTTGAGTAATGGCCAATAACATTTTCCTTATAGACAGTACTCACAGTTGTAGTTGAAAGTGATTGAAATTTGAAAACGAGCAATTACGTAATAATAAGAAAGCCATCGAAATGTCTCTTATATTCAAACGAACGATTGATTTTACTCGTAATCTTGGGCGGACGATACTTAGTAACCAACACTATCCAGTGACCCAGCGCATTGCCTTTAAATCTGACCAAACACCGCAAATTGAATCTCGTCCCACTGTTGCAAAATTAGATCCACTTCAAAAGTCTCAACTGATCGATTTTGGGAAATACGTGTCTGATTGTTTACCAAAGTACGTACAAAAAGTTCAAATCACATCCGGTAATGAGTTGGAAGTACTTATTCCTCCAGATGGAGTCATTCCCGTTCTTCAATTTTTAAAAGACCACCACAGTGCACAATTTGCGAGCTTGGTAGACATAGCGGGGATGGACGTGCCCAGTCGGGTTAATCGATTTGAGATTATCTACAATTTATTGTCTCTGCGTTACAATGCTAGGATTCGGGTAAAGACCTACACGGATGAACTGACACCTATAGATTCTGCTTGTGAAGTGTTCAAAGCTGCAAACTGGTACGAAAGGGAAATCTGGGATATGTATGGAGTTTTCTTTGCGAATCATCCAGATTTAAGAAGAATTCTAACTGATTATGGATTTGAAGGCCATCCATTCAGAAAAGATTTCCCCCTAAGTGGTTATGTAGAACTGCGTTATGATGATGAACAAAAGCGTGTTGTTGTGGAACCCTTAGAATTGGCTCAGGAATTCCGAAGATTTGAGCTAAGTGCTCCTTGGGAACAGTTTCCAAACTTTAGAGGAAATCCCGTTGAAGAAGTTGCCTCCACAGCAGAACCTAAGAAAGAATAAACTTATGGTTCATTATTTTCTTTCAAATTCTTTAATAAAATTAAAACTGTATTTATTCAACATAATAGTAACAATTTACAAGAAAAGTTATGTGCATAGGTAAATAAATCGAGTTGAGAAAAGTTCATTGAATTTTTATTCTAAACTAAGCTGCTCTGTTGAAAGCACATTTCATTGTTGATTAGCAGTTGGGATCCTAGGTTTTCTAATATATTTTATCATCCCCATTATCCCTGGCAAAAATATCTACACTTGGACCTTTAAGACATAATCAATCTGGTCTATTATTATCAATGCTATTTTATATATTCAAGGGCTCAAAATAAAACAAAACTTAACTTAAATGTTTATTATCTAACGTCTGTATCTATATCGCTTGAAGTGAAACCAAAGCTGAAAAATATTGTTGTGAAAATGACAACGAAAGCCTCTCTTGTAGGAGTACTCCCATTCTCTATTTACAATCTTGAAGGCAATGTCCTCGTATGGGGGGCCTGCATGGAATCGCAGCACAGCAAATTCTGGGTTATCCGCACATGGTTTCTATTAAAGATAAATAAAGAGTTGTTTTAAAATTAATATTAACATTTTATAGTAGGCCTGTATGTCTGGTAACAGATGGATGAGATGAATTAGTCATTTAGTTCACACTAGCAGCTATTAGAGATTACTTAAGACTTTTTATGTTTGAAGAGAGAGTTTAAATGTACCCAAAATAATAATGTATCATTTTAAATAAATAGGGCTTTTGATTAAATATGTCTATTGTCTATATTAAGCATTAACACTTGTTGTATCACCTACAATTTTAATTTAATTGCAATAATTCCCAATATAAAACCTGTTCTATAAATAGCGTCGATCAATGATAATTTTCTTACAATTTAAATGATTTTCCTGACATCTAATTTTGTAAAAACATTAAGCTATGTTTGCATGAAAATCCAGTAGTTTATGTTTGTAATACTATCAAATCCTTGGTAATTTAAGCAATCTTATTAGTTTTTTAAGCCAATAATAAAATACATACAGATTAATTTATCTTACCAACGAGAACTGGGGTGTAGAGTTGTTATCAATGAGGTCAGGATAGAAAATGTTAAACTTGTAGCCCTGCACAATCTTGGGAGGCGGGTTGTCCATGTCATAGTGAGTCTGGTTGTACTTGTTCCACTCGAAGCCCGTGTGCACTCTGAAATACAACACATTAAAATATACACCCTAAAAGGAATATGTTTACTTCTGGCTATAAGTTAAAAAAAAAATTCGTGTTTGAGATTCGTGCACAAAAGTTATCACACAGAAAAGATGTTTTATTTTGACTGACCTGTTGAAGTAGCGGGGTTTACGGGGACGGTACTTATCCGCCCATAGATAGGGCTGGTCGGGCAGCACTTGTTCCACGCTGAACTGCGCTCCAGCACTCGCCGCGTCTTCACCAGCTGCCGCGTCCATTGCACGTCGAGCCGCAGCTTCTAGTGCACCTGGACCAGCTGCACTACTTTCCGCAACTACCGCCTGAAAAACGACCGTTTTACTGAGTATAGTCAATATTTTTGACAATTAACAGCTTAGAAATAAGAAACAACAAGTAGTTATGGATTCATACGCAAAATTAGCATATGACATAAACTACATATTATATTACTTATTCATATAATATATACAATATTATTAAACTTGACAATGTTTAAAGAAAATCCGTAAAATTTTAAACACCGTTAGATTGTAATCTATCTCGCGAGATTATGAACTGTCGAAAGATTGTGAACCTCAAAGCACTGCTTACAATTTAACGTATTACTATTCGGTAGGTAACAACTTTTTAAAAAAATGGGTTTTATATAATACCTTTGGCGTCGTGAGCGCAGCGCGTAAATATGCAAGTCGGTTGGCGTCATCAACAGGTTCCGTGAGCATCGTGCCTGGCTCCAGCGTGGCGGAATCTAATGGTGGCGGAGAGTAACGCCCACGAAGATACTCGCGCACTCCCCATGCGTCGTCACCTTCTGCTTCTGCTTCAGGCTCAGCCGCCTCACCATCAGGCGCCTCAGCCTTTTCTTGCCGAGGCTCCTCCTCGTGCTTTACTTCCGGTTGCACTTCCGCAGGTTCCTTGGTGTCAACGGCCTGGTCGGACGGACGCACACCCTGCTCTGTCTTGAGCATGTGCAGCTTGCGACGCAAATTGAGCTGGTGTCGGTCGCGAAGACGCGCTCGCGCCATGTGAGCTAAATTTAAGTTTACATATATTTTTCATAAAATAAGGATTAATGTTACTAACGACTGTTATTGTTATAGTAGGTTCGGAAGTAATATAACATAACATGAAAAATGACTCGGTGGAAATTTTCAGGAACTCCATGGAGAACTTTTGCCAAGTCGTTTTTATAGAATAGCGGGCAAACGGGCAAGAGGCTCATCTGATGTTAAGTGATACCGCCGCGCATGGACACTCTCAATGCCAGAGGCCTCGCAAATGCGTTGCCGTGGTACGCTCTTTACTTAAAGGACCCTAAGTCGAATTGGTTCGGAAATACTTCAGTGGGCAGCTGGTTCCACAAAGTGTTGGTGCGTGGCAAAAGCCTTGAATAACGCTCAGTTGTGGAACGGCGGACGTCGAGTTGATACGGGTGGAATTTCGTATTCTGCCTCAACGTCCGATGATGAAACTCAGCTGCAGGTATTAATCCGAACAACTCCTCTGAACACTCTCCATGGTAAATGCGGTAGAAGATGCAGAGTGAACCCACATCTCTACGCAACTAACTCTGCAGTCTTATACTATTATGTATTTACTTTTGCTTTGTTATATTCCTACCGAATTGCTATTTATGCATTTACATTATTTTTTGTATATTTGCGGACGCTTGGCGGACCCGTGCGCCTTCTTCTATACAAAGAATCCAGGGATTTGTTTGCCGCGGGCTACTCGATTGCGAGGAAGTAGCATTGATCTCTTTAGCACTCCACCTTCTTAAGTTCTCATGTCATTTACACACGTGTATATATTATTTATTCCAAAATTTACAATTGTTTGATTGTCTTTATTTTAACATGTAAGGGGTAACCCAAAAAGTTTAATTTAGCGACCAGAAACTCCAGGACAGATTTCTTTCGACACAGCTATAACCATAGCAGACAACAATTTAAGTTTTTAATAAAAAAAAATTAGGTTAAATGTTATAAATGGGAATATGCGGTATATTAATGTTTAAATAACTTTATTATATAATTAAGCTGATAAGGAGAATAACATTAAATTTGAAAGTAAAGGCGCAAATGGCAAGAAATACGTTATCCTAAAATAATTATTAAATTAAGCATCTCCAATTACCTTTAAGCTGGGCAAGTAAAGTCTCCCAGTACCCAACATCTACACCAGTGCAACGCGCCGACAGCTTCTGGGCAATTTGTTGCTGTAGCGCTTCCAGCTGCGCACCCGATTTGCCCTTAAATATCTGCCAAGCATCCATTCTTTAAATAAATTTTACGATTTCTTTTTGATAATTACTTTTTAGTTATTAGTTTGTGATTGTTTACGTTTTTTGCTCAAAAGAGGTGCTAGGTAATAATTATAAAGTAAAACATCAATAGTTATAACAACACAGCAAATGCCCTTCATACCTGCTGCACGTCTCCTGCGACGGCGGTGTGTACGCCATCACGGGCAGCGCGCGGTTCAGCTTGCCTTCGAAGTTGGCCCAGCTCCGCTGCCACGATGGTCTCGACATCCTCCCAATAACTGAGGGACTCCGCTTGCTCGAGCTCCTTGTACACCTTGATGTCTTCCAAAAGGTCTTCTAGGTCTGCAGCCTGTAGTCCGTTGAGGTACGTGTAGGGCTCGTGCATCTCTAGGGCGTCTACACACTGCTCCGAGCTTACATACCAAGCCAACAGATCAATCGGCTTCGCTGTAACAACAACCCTGTTTCAAAATATATCTTCAAAAAGGGAGAGGACCTGGAATAGTATAATAAATAGAAAACAGGGAAATATTGGAAAATAATTGTAATGATGCAAGACAAGTCGAAGAATTTGAAGGAGGCTTGCATTCCTTTGTGTATGTTAGGACTGCCAAAGTTATAAAAATAGATAAGAACATAATAAATTAAGTATCAGAATATCTATATTTAGGTCAACTGATATTCAACCACGATTCAAAATAACGGAAATCGACAGAAGTATTAAAAATGCATGGAGATATTGGTCCCTAAAATAAGTTATTAAAAACAGTAAAACAAGCATGCACATCAAGACAAAACAAAACACATCAACAGTGTTGAAAAGTTCTCTCTTGTTCCTCAATTCTCACATACGGCTGCCAAACATGGTCACTTACTTAATTATAACACTATGGCAACCAAGAGGCCAAAAAAGAAAAAGAGGTAGGCCATTTAAAGTATCGGCCAATTAAATGATTGAAATGGCTGGGATGGCTAAGACCTGGACGAGATTGGTATACAACTAGGAAAAATGGAGTACAATGGGGGAGGCATTTACCCGTAGACACACAGAATCGGTTGTCCTAGATTAAGAAAAAAATAACTATTATGTGTTTATTATGTATTTCTGATATAAGGCTATAAATAAATTCACTCCTTTGTAGGTTGATTACTAGTATTTAGTAACATAAACTTAATTAAATTTATATTGCATATATTGCAAGTCATCTTTTTCCTAAAGAGCACATTTAAGCAATTTACAATACCAATTTACGGTACAATTTACGTACCTCGTCCGTCACGGATCCGTATCTGTGATCGTAGACGAGCCTGTTGCAAATGGAAGGCGTCTTCCTGTCGCGCCCAACTATCGAATTGGGCAGCCTCACGTGCACGAGCGGCCGCAGCTGTCTCTGCTTCACGTGCTACACGTTCAGCTTCGCGTTCTAGTCGACGCTGCTTTACCTGCACAAAGTTCAAATTCAAAACAGTTTAATAGCTAAAAATCTCAAAAACATTGAGTGAACTTTTTAATGTGGAAACTAACTACAAAATACACTTTACACAAGCTCAGCGAGTACAATAATAATAAACACCTACAATACCATGATGGCAATATTATTAGTATATGTAATGGATATAGTTATTTTTATGTTAAATGGATATAAACAAAAATGAATCTTTTTGTTGTTTTTATGGAAAATTGTACTATCTTATATTATATTGTATACAAAATCTTATATTATATGTATTGTATACTATAGATAGTATACTTTATATTCTAGAAGTGGTGCAAGGCTAACTCAATAATTGTGAGATAGATTATTTACCAAAATTGATGAGAGCCTAGACACAGACTATCATTGTGAATTCTGGTAACTTTTAGATATAAGTTTGTTTCAAAATACCTTTTCCAATTCTATTTTATTTTCTAATTGTTTTTGTCTGTTAAAAGCTTCTAATTCTTCACGGGAAACTGTTTTGACACCTTCTTTAGCCAGTTTCTTACTCCAGACAAATGTGTTGGTGAGAGCTGAGTCACCAAAGGGATTGTCCTGATTAGTATAACACTGATATTCGTTGTCCCACCCCATTCTCTCCCTTCTCTTGCGTTCTTTCTCTTGTTTTTCTTTTAAGCGTCTTGCCCTGGTAAACACAGAGTATATTTATATAAGTTGGAACTTATATAATGATTTTGTTTCAGAAATAAGAAACCCAAGTTATACTTCACTATTGCTCTAGGTATGTATGCTATCTTTATTTATTTATTAGTTTTAAAAATACCATCTACACTACAACACTTGCCAGCTACTTCATTAAGAATTAACAAAAAAGGAAAATCTCAGGGTTCTTTAGAAGTGTATACAAATTTTATATTGCAAGAAACAGTGACCATTCATATGCTTACCTCTTTTCTTCAGGAGTTTCATTTGCTTTCATAAGTTCTTTTTGTTTTCGTTTTTCTTCTTTTATTCGCATTCTTTCAGCTTGAAGCCTTTGCAGTAACTTTAGTTCATCATTATCACTATCACTTGATGAACTTGAAGTACTACTTTCTCGATCCCTTTTCTTTTTCTTGTGTTTACTTTTCTTCTCTCGACTTTTGGACCTATATTTGGATTTCCGCGATTTGGAAGTTGACCTATCTCTACTGTTTACTCTATCGTCATGTCTACGGCTTATGGATTTACTTCTAGATCTATCATATCTTGCTACAGAACTTCTTGAGGCCCTATAATATAATTAATATGTTGTTGTAGTTGTTTTCATTAACAATATTAATAGAATATAAGTTAATAATACTTACATTAAAGTCGATGTATTTTAAAAGGATATAATTTCAAATAAGAGCAAAACTTTAAAATTATAAACTGGCCAGCCTGGTCGATTTAATAGGATGTATTGTAAAAGGTTTATAAGTATTTCACAAAAAACAGGATACAGGATATTACTTTTTAAACAATTCCTTAATCATAATATCGTAAAAAAAAGCATCAGTACATTATCTGAATAATGTCGTTTAAAGAAAATAGAAATTAGAGTTGTGATTTCTGATGCAAGCAGCAAGATCAAAATAGAGCACTCAGCACAGATTAAGTATAGTCCTTTTCATGAAAGAAGTCCCCCAGACGCGGCGCTGCAATCGCATGACGTAATGTTGCCATTTATGAGTAAACAATTTACCTATTTTATTTACATTTAGCAGATGTAATTTATCAAATAATATTATTTTCTGCATACTTCGATGAAACAATATTTCTGTTATATAAAAAGTATATTTTAATTTACTTATATTAGCGGTGTTCTACCTACTTACAGGGAAAAGATGAGAAAATAGGGTAGAGAAAAGCAATACAATTTTTTATTCAGAGTTTTATTGCATAATTGTTGGGTTACAATTTTTTTCGAAGTACACGCCGCTGTTATACCTTCGTTTGTAATTCTTGTTACAGTTTTCTCTGACACACCTGCAATTAAATTATGAACAACTAAAAATAATAGTAACTTTAAGTTTATAATGCTTATGTGATTTGTAATATATGTTTTAATATCAGTTACCTAGTTTCATCACGTTATGTATTTATTCCATTTTGTCACAAAAACGAATTTATATCATAAAAGTCCCATCAATACAGCAAAAAATTATTAAATGGCAACTGTAAAAAGTACCTGTTATGGCGGCAATTCTCTTCCGAACATTGTTTAGTGGTATTAAAACACCTTGATTCTTATGTTCCACTTCACATAACTCTTTCACCTTTAATATCTTTTCTCGAGCCGAACTTTTTACAACTTTTGGCATTGTAATCAATCTTTAAAATGCACTAAGCTAGTTAAAAATTCACAAAAATCTACCACAACAAACAAACTTAAAAACATCGACGAATGACAAGTGACAACATTGCCGACCTGTCAAATTTAGTTCCAAAAATCACCGCGGGACTTCTTTCATGAAAAGCACTATAGTCAGTACATATCTACTTTTTTTTTTGAGTTTATGGCCTGGTACCTAGACCTTTAAGCCAAGGCTTGAGTATTGGTAACGATTTAGAATTACGTCGCACGAATTGGGGGCGGGGGGAGGAGGGGTGTAGATTTTTTGGACAGCTCCGGCGCTACGGGAAATGCAGCCATGCCTGTGCTTTGTTACAGCGGGTGGTGGCTACTCTTCCTCCGCGCCTCCGATTTTTTATGTACACTTTAGGAGTAGGGCAGATGAGACCACGTGGTGCTCTGATTCGGTTTTGGGTACTTTTTGGATATTGAAGTAAACACTTTATTCTAGTACGAATTAAATAATGAGAAACTTGCAAACAATGAAATACAAGTACTAATTAGGAAAGTCAAACGAGTAGGTATCGATAATTTCAAAATTTTCGGAACCCTATAATCTATCAACACAAAATTATCATCGATTTTTCATGCTAAAAAACAATCGATTAATTAAAAAAACAATTTTTTAACGAGAATGTCAATGTTACATATCTTATAACCAATAGAAAAGTAGACAATGGCGGATTGTTTACAAATTTCAATACATTTCACAAAACATTAAAAAAATTTTTAAATACTTAGACAAAATCACTTGGAGGTGTTCCAATCAAGGTCCCCCGATACTCCTGCATAATCAGCATCAATAATAATCAGCAACAATCATGCGACGTAATTCTAAACCCAACCCAGTACTTTTATTCGGTTTATCATAATACTTTTTTTTTCCTTTATGGCTCTGGCACGGTTTGTGCATTAGCCAATTATAATACTTATTTTTTGGAGTTTATGGACTGGTATCTAGACCTTTAGGCCAAATTATAATACTTATATTATAGCAATTCACAGACTAGTAAGACTCGAAATGAAAAACTATAGAGCAAAAATATATTGATGAATTTACTTCTTATTTTGTTTTTTTTTTTCATTTACTTTTATTTATATACCGTATTTAGGGAACCTTAAGTTGGCGGGGGGAAATTAATTTTTTGCACTTTTTTTTGGCTCTATCAACTGTTCGTTAACTGTTCTTCATTGTTCTATCAAAAAAATTTTTTGTTCGTTCTTATTTTTTTTTTTTAATTATTAAAAAATTGACCCTCAATTTGGCACGAACTATAGATATTTTGATATTTTTTTGTTTTTCTAATAGTTTAGAACTATTCAATAACTGTTCGTTCAAAATAAACAACTGTTCGGCTTTCATTATCCTGTAATTTAATAATAATTAACTTTTTTTATAAATCTTAATTAAATGTTATTGCGCATGCGCAGTATCAATGCGCATAGTTCTCATAAATTATGCGCGGCCTATTTGAATTCGATTCAAAGAGACAACACAACAATAACAGCAACAACAACAAAATCATCATCATCATCATCTATTAGTACCAGGAGGATAAGTGCAAAAAATTAATTTCCCCCCGCCAACTTAAGGTTCCCCCGTATTTAATAAAAAAAAAATATATACAATATACATGCAAATTTACATGTCGATACTTCTACTAGTATAAAAGAGTCACCAAAATACTCAAAAGTGAAATAAATTATCATGAAATTGAGTTACTCTAAACTGTCAATGTCATGACAGCATGATATTTATAAATATTTTATAATAATTATTTTTATGTTAATAATAATTGATTGTACAATTTGTACACATTTTTTCTAACTTGTTAAAGAAAGTTAGAATTATACTATATATAAGGGCATATAATATTTTATAAGCACAAGATCAATTCAGTACATTGATTACTAGTTGAATTGAAAATTAAATTTATTAGATGTTTTATTTTTGTTTTTAAAGTATAAAATTGCGAAATGTTACTTTTATCAAATTAAGGAAGGTTACATATAAACATTAATTCCTGAATCGGAGTACACACGTCTCCACAACACAATATACATCTTAAAAACACACGATGTCGTTCCTCAGAGGTTCGGAAAATTATGTTTGGTGTACCACAAGTGTACTAGGCAAGGGTGCAACTGGTGCAGTGTTTCAAGGTGTCAATAAGAATAACGGCGAACCGGTGGCAGTCAAAACATTTAATCAGTTAAGTCACATGAGACCTCCTGATGTGCAGTTGCGAGAATTTGAAGTACTAAAAAAAGTTAAACATGAAAATATTGTAAAGCTACTTGCTATTGAAGAAGAACAGGAGGGTAGGGGAAAAGTTATAGTAATGGAATTGTGCACAGGTGGTAGCTTGTTTAATATTCTTGATGACCCTGAAAATACTTATGGACTACAAGAACAAGAATTTCTCTTGGTTTTGGAACACTTGACTGCTGGAATGAAACATTTACGGGATAACAACTTAGTGCATAGGGATTTAAAACCTGGTAATATAATGAAGTTTATAAATGAGGATGGCAGTACTACTTATAAGCTTACAGACTTTGGAGCAGCTAGAGAGTTACAAGAGGAGGAACAGTTTGTATCACTTTATGGTACAGAGGAATACTTGCACCCAGACATGTATGAAAGGGCTGTTTTAAGAAAGCCAGTAGGAAAAAGTTTTGGTGCTACTGTTGACCTGTGGTCTATTGGAGTCACATTGTATCATGTTGCTACAGGCCAGTTGCCATTTAGGCCATTTGGTGGAAGGAGGAATAAAGAGACCATGTTCTTTATTACAACAAAGAAAGCATCTGGTGTTATATGTGTTAGTAATTTTTAAAATACCTACTTAATTATTACCACTACATTCTAGAAACAGTAACTCAATATAGCTGGAGAGTTAGTATGGTTGTACATATATCCTAATATCAATATACCTACTGTTTTTCAATTTGAATCTTAATTCAACAATGAAATCAAAGTCTACAATAGTATTATTGTTCATTCTAGAGAATATAAGATGACCCTTTTTTGTTTCCAATATTACTTCTTATTATATAATCTGTATTACATATACACAATAAATATTATTTGAATCCTGTAGGGTACACAAACAACAGACAATGGGCCTATAGAATGGTCTCGGGAATTACCACCTCACTGTCAGCTAAGCACAGGGCTTAAAAAGCTGGTAACACCTCTCTTGGCTGGCTTGCTTGAGGTAGACCCACATAGAATTTGGACCTTTGAAAGATTCTTCTCTGAAGTTCAGACTGTTACATCAACAAAGCCTGTGCACATATTTCATGTAAACAAGGCCTGTGTTATTAAGGTTAGTTTCATATGCAATTTTTCATATTTTTATGTATTGTAATTCATTTGTCAATAGAGAATTTTTTTCAAAACATGGACAGAAAGTGCAATATACTCTATAATTTTTTCAAATCTTATTAAATATTTTATCAAATTGATTCACATAAGATTTATAAAATTTTAAAAAGAGGAAAAGGAGATGATTCCTCAAGTAGGATATTGTTAAGGATGCTAGAGACAGTGCCTCTGAGATTATAATTAAAACTATAATATGTTTGCAGGTCTTTTTAAAACCAGAAGAGAAGTTTGAACATCTCCAGACCTACATCTGTGAGCAGACATCTGTTGTAGCAGAGACACAAATATTGCTTTATCAGGAGAAATTAATTCTTAATGAAATTGATGAAAATACACCTGGTTTGTTCATATTGATACTGATCATTGGTAGCCTTTTCTTAAAACTTTAGTGCTTTAATCTTTTTGTTTTTAATTAGGCAAAAGTTACCCGGATACAACAGATAATGATCCCCTGATGCTTTTCAACAAGAATGACAACTATGTTAATATGCCCCAGGAGCCCGAAGCTCCTAAATTTCCTGCTTTCCCAACAATTATTTCTGTTGAGAATGATGCCACACAAGCCAAGGTAATAAGTTTTTAACTGTAAACAAATGTATTTTTTTAGGATATAAACTGCAATGTTAAAATAAATTTTTCACAAATTTGTTCTGCTCAGACGGCGTGTAGTGTGGGCCACGTTATAAAGCGGCGTGTGGAAGAGCTTTGTCGGGCGTCCCAATTGTGTGCCATGTGCGTTGCGCGATGGGGTTCACTGCTCACCGCCCGCCTGAGAGACACCGCCTCGCGAGCCACCGCTCTCGCCTCCAATGCTCAGCGCTTACACGACGCGGCGCGCGCCCTCGACCTCGCCGCCGCCGCCCTGCGCCACGCCGCACCTCTCACGAGTCACGAGGTATGCGCTCTAGAACCGCCTTATTATACAGTTCTAAAAGCTTATTATATAGTACTACGGTTTCGATAGGCAGAGCAGTGGGCGGGCAGCGCGTCGCTGCTTGCGGCGGAAGCGGAATCTTTGCGCGCTGGGGCGGCGGGACTGCGGACCCGACACGCGGGCGGGGCCTTGCGTGCCGAGTGGGACGAGGCGCTGACGCACGCGGCCTGCCCGGCGCGCCTGCGACTAGCGGAGCGCGCGGCGTCTTTGGTGTTGCGACTGCGAGACTCGTGGCAGCATTTAGTGCGCGACAGGGCCACGCGCTCCCTGACGTACAACGATGAGCAGTTTCACGTGTTGGAGCGGATCACGGTGGCGGAGACGGGGCGTCGGGCGCGCGCCCTGCTGCAACGAGCTGCACCATTGGCCCGCGCACGAGCGATGGCCATCGCCGACTGGTATAAAGTGGCGCAGACCGTGTATTTGCAGACGCAGATACTCGACAAGGACGTGGCCAGCGCAGACCTTAAATTGCTGGCGCTAACCGCCCGTCTGCAGGACGCCGAGATCAAGATGCGCGCCCGCATACAGCAGGTTTGTTTACAGTGGAAAATTTTAATATATTGCTGATTAAATACGTAATAAGTATATATATACCAAATACTTAAAGTACAAATATTATGCTCTCTTCTATTTATGAACTAATTTGTATTTCAGTTGAACTCGACAAAAGCGGAACCGACAAGTCGGACATCGGGCGTCGTGGAGGGTTCGCGGGGGACGAGTGTAGCTGGCGTGGTAGGAGCGTCCGGAGCGGGCGTGCGCGCGTTGTCAGCGTGCGGAGATGACGTAGCCGCGGGTCTAGCGACCAACTCGATGCTGCTGGCGGACCTGCTGCGGCTGACGCGCGAGTTGCGCAGCTAGCGGCCACCGTCCGACCTCCACTCGTACTCGAGCTCGGAGGAGGCGCTCAGCTCGCTGGATTCGCCCGCGCACACTGCCATCTACCGCCCTTCGCCCCCCGTTCCCCCCGCAAGGACCTCGTGTGTTTTATCCTAGTGGTATTCAGTTTACTCTTACATATCACCCGGTACGACCCATTATACTCTGGCATTCATGGCACAAAAAAGATTTTCGCGAGGACATTTTTCTTTTACTTGTAAATTGGATTATGATAAATTCGGTGATGCAACGCGCGCGTAATTTAAAGTAAATTTATTATTCAACCATTAAGCAATTTTTAATTGCTTGATGGGATATAAAGACTCACTATAAATATTAGAGAAGCCTAAAAACTTAAAGCTTTAGAAGTTGAAACTTATTCCAAATTGTAATAAATATGTAGGTAGGATAATTAATATTTGTATTTACATGTTTTAAATACAGAAGTATTATATAGTATTTTGAAATTTAATTTTTACACAACTTCCTATATTAAATTCATTTTTTTTTAAGAATTTAAAATCAAAACTGTGATGATAGTATTGGGGTAGTAGTAATCTCTTACATGTGTAACAATTTCTTTAGTTTGTCAGCTAAATACGAACTAGAACATACACACCTCGCTATTATATAAATTATATTTAAATAAAACAAAATGTGGAATGTAATATTGGTTTTATTTTATCTATGCTTAATTACATTTTGATTAGTAAAAGTGTAAATATAAATAAAACTATTAACTAGTACATAGTGTATTGAGACAAGTTATGTCATAGAATACAAAAAATAATTTCCAATAGAATAGCATTTTCTGTTGAGATTTAATAAGTCTTGTATTGCTGCCTGGATTTATTTACCACATACCAACACTTGAAATTTTATCACAGATGAACAGTAAGAAAAATATTCTTTTCGAATTTCATATTTCACTTTTCAATTTCTGAACTCATTGCAAAAAAGTGGACTAAAGTATTAATAATTAAAATCCCATTCTGATATAAAAGTAATAGCTGACATGACAATCATAGAAGACAAAAATTTGGATAACTTTAGATTGTGCTGTAGAATAATGAAAGGCAAATTAAAATATCGTTTTACGTAAACACATAAGTAAGCTTAGCCATTGGTAAATGGGATATATAATAAAATGATAATGGGAAATATTTAGCTAGTATCAAATCCTATTCCTTTTCAGTAATCTACGAATTTCATTACTTACGTTTATTGTATTAACTTGTATGCATAGACAACATAAGTTTTCATATAAATTTGAAGGCACTTTCATTTCATTCTGCGCTCTATGCCTCACGTAAAACCACGTGTTATATTCTGTGGAGATCACAAACAGCCTTGTACCTTTGGTATGACATATCCAATATGATGGTAGTCCTCTTAGTCTAAAGATAGCGGCGATCGGCTAAGCGATAGGCGCGGTGTGCGGCCTGTACACGTTGAAAGTGAGCTAGCAACTCTTCGAAGTCAATCACGGGTACAGCGTGTTGCGTGGATGACGGTAGTAAAGCTGGTAGCGGAGGTGGCGCCGCCTGAAGACGATGCCGCAACGCGTGGAAGGCGGTAGTTTGGGGAAGTATCATTAGCAGCCCGTACAACGCTCCCCGAAGCTCTGTACTTTGCTCACCGCTCAGCAGCTCCAGCCGTAAATCTTACAAATTTAGTTAAAAATAATTAATTTTAAAAGAATGAACATTCCACCCTTTAGAATATCGATACATATTAAAGAAGACTTTGTCTATTTCTCTCTAAGATTATTGTATTTATTACACCAATCGAAAACATTAAATCTAGAGTAAAAGGTTTTTATTTTACATTAGTAAGAGAAAGCATTCCATTTAATGACTTGTCGATTTAATTACTACTTAACTAAAAGATTGTAACGAACGAAATTATTAAAAGTTTCAAATATTAAAATTTTGATAATTAAAAACAAAGTTATGCTTAAAAATAAATTACGACTTTACAAAATCGAAGAATAGTTATGTCCCTTTGATAGTTTAAAAAAAACCTTAATTTTACGTCACTCACATGCAAATATGGGAGATTCAATAAGCTGCACGAGTTTGTCGATCTCAGTGAGGAACTCCACGGTTATCTCCAGGTCTCCACTGTTAGGTTTGTTAAGGAAATTTTAAGTTTGAACGGGGAAAACAGTAAACAACAATTTTGCTACTACCCGCATTGTTCACATCAAACATCGGCAAAAACTACCCGCTTCATGGTTCTGAGGTTGACATTAGAGTTTTGATATTAATATTTAAAGGTAAAACAGCGGTGCAACCCTTGGTCTTGACCTCAGAATTCTATCTATTTCGTGAAATTTTGTTGATAGGGAAAATAGGTGATAAGGAGATTCAGAAACGAGACTTCAGAATTCTATACATTCTGACGTACTGGAAGTCAGACTTAGGGCTGTCTTCGTTTCTGAAACTCACCCGCTTGCCGATTTCTATACGTTGTTTTCTTCACTGTACGAGAAAGTGCTAAATGCAGGGCTCCTTAATTATGATCCTAGTGATGAGAACCGCAAGGCTCTAACATAACGCTGCGCCACATCTCCCTAGCTTCAGCAAAAAAATTAGGATACAATATAGGTAATATTTCCTTTTATGATATATATTTTTCTATTACCATTAATTTCTTAAGAACTGGTATGTTTAACATTGCTATTAATTAATTGACATTGCTATTGGTATAAAAATAGATCGGCAAGGATACAAGGTGGCGATGAGCTGTGTGCAATGTCGGTAGTTGTGTGTGAGCAAACACAGCGCCACTAAGGCAACACCCGAGTGCGCCCAACATCGATACAGGGACTGGAAGAGCGCGTGTGTGCTCTGAAACAATTAATATCTCTGAAGTTTTTGTAGTATGAAAGAGTTCAGTGGAGTAAAGAATATCTGTGGATAGACAAGTTTCTATGTGAATAATGTGACATGTCAAGAAATTGGTTCATCAAGCAAGTTCTTTTTTCTCTCATTAAAATAATTAGTAGAGGTCGAATAGTATTTAATTCTTCCTCCCAATCTTCCTTCTTTCACCCAATTTTCGACAAATACTTTGATAACAAAGTTTTAGTGGAATTAAAAATAGTGCAATTCTCTGCCTACAGTGCAGACCTCGCAGAGCAAATACACGTTTAAGAAACATTTAACAATACTGTATCGATAAAATCATTTGTGTAACCCCTTGCATGTTATTTATATAAAATAATTCAGTTTTATGTTAAAAAAAAATTGTGTTATTGTGATGTAAATAAAGTTTTATGTGTATGTATGTATGAATGTATGTATGTAGTGTGGTGTTCCGTTTCCGCACTTAGACGCCCATTTGGTCCGTTGTGCGTGAAGTCCTGGCTAATTAATGATAGCTCACATAGAGTAACAGTAGCCCGTAGCGCACAATAAGGGCAACCTTTAGAAGATCTATGAACTTTTAAATTATATTTTGCATTGTAACTCACAGTGTCAGCGAAAGAGCGCAGGCGGCGTCGGGTGGCGTGCAACTCTGGCGCCGTGAGCAGAATGGCGGACAAGACGTCCACCAGACGCGCAGCAAAACGCAACTCGCGTTCCGCCGCTAGTGCACCCGCCAACGCCGCTAGTACTGCCTCTGCTGGCAGTACCACGCAGAGTTGTCGGATTATGAATGATCCTCTCTCCTCCAGCAGGCTTTCGTCGGTGGATAGCAACCGCAGAAGCGCCTTCAGGAACTTGTGGTAGTAAGGGCTCGATTCAAGATTGCCTGAAATAGATACATGTCACCGCAAATTAGTCAACAGTATTGTAATCTGTGTTACGATAGTTCAAGCTGTCAAATAATGCTTGTTTGACATACCGCCAAACTGTAACTTCGCCCCTTAGAGCGGGCACTACCCAAAATCACTCATCGTAGGACGTAGATTCGATCTGATCTAAGTATGTGATGCTTGAATTAAAAACAATAAATATGTCTTTGTATTGATCATTTACTATAATTTCAATGGTAGTCAACCATAACCACTAATTAAAAACACAATACAAAATAAATTACTCGATACAAAAAAAACACTCATTTCTCTAACTTTTGCCTAATTTCGTTTTTATTCAATCTTGGCAAATATTATAGAGGCAAAAAACAATTGAATTACAGCACATTTGCTTGGCCGAGAGCTTGTTACTAGCAATTTTATTACATATTGTATATTTTACGTGTTATTTGTTCTGTTCCGCGAAACACTTACCTATCGTCCGTCTTATCTCCCGCCAACTTCAGAGAAACGTTTGTTTCACTAGTCACTAGAGCTAGTTGGAGAGAAACGCGCGGTTGAAATCATGAATTTTGCTAGCTTTAAATGCGCGCTCTTAATTATTGGTCTTTGATATCATGAATATCATATATATTATGCCAGCGTTGTCGAAAATATGTTTTGTAATTATATAAGTTAAGTAAAAATTATATGTAAATATATATTTCATTTGTGTTTTGACATAAAAAAATACGTATAAAACTTAATTATCACTTTTGTACCATTAAGCCCCATTTTCAATAACGATACGGTTATAATATTTATATGGCAAGACAACCGGACAGGGCAGCTGCCGGTAATTAATAAAAATCAGTTTACTTGCGGGCGTTTGGGATGCGTCAGTAACTGGGGGCGCCGTGGGGTCGCAAGTGCAGGTCTCGGCCAATAGGGCAATGGCGCGCCTTACCACCTCATGTGAGCTGTCCGTTAGAGCACCCAAGGCCGGGTTGAACACGCGTTCTGTTTCGCGGCTCATCTGCCCAAAAAAGAAGATGAGACGCCGATTCGAGGCAAGACGAATAAACACAGACGGGGTGGACTCACCTCGGCTGGCATTTTGTCGTAGAGGTGAAGAATCCAGTCAAGCGCCGCGATCTTAGTGTGCACTGAGTTGTGAAGGAGCATCTGAGTCAGAACGTCCACCACGCTCACCAAATTCAATTTTCCCTCTACATCCTCTTCCTTCACGTCTGTTTTTGTCGCCTCAGACTCAGACTCAACGAGCCTCTGCATTTGCAAATTTACTGTTGCGGCTATTTCACGAATTTCTTTCACCATGACATTAAGGATATTATTTATTTAAGATCGGGATGGGTAGGCCATGTACTACCTGGACCAAATCCAGAAGGTACGAGAGAAGAGATAACTTAAAAGTAACCATAACCGACGAGCATGCATGGTGAATGTCATGAAATTCATGTCATGGATGAAGCGAGAGAGGTATGTCAGGACCGTAGCAAATGGAGATCCATGGTCTCTGCTTAAGGGTAGGTACCCTTCGATAGAAAGGAGTGATAGTATAAATACATTATTTATTTAAACTGAAATACGGGAGACCGCTGTCCGGGAATTACACTTTTTTGGAAAGAACATTTATTTTTGTTTTTATTATTGCATAAATAATTATTCAAAATAGCGTAAACATTTCAAAGTTTTTGTTGTGTGATCATAAAAGGATACTTTTTCTGGGGTCGTCTGCGTAGGAGAGTGGGGGTAGTACGGCAGTGAGGATGCCAGAAGCAAAGGGCAGCATTCGGGCTCCCGACAGCTCTACAAACTCACGCATCCACGTTATGGCTGTCAGCTGCGAGACAACGTGACGATTACTATTATATTTCACTTGGATATTTCAATAATATTGCTTACTCGATCGTCAATTTTACATAGTAAGTAATAACTTTATATTGTTTATATAATCCCTTAATTATTCATATAATAACATCTTTGCAACTAAAGTCACCTGTCTCTTTTCATCACAGCGTCAACCCAATTTGACAGAAAAAGACGAGAGTAATTTAGTTAAAAAGTGCAATTGCACAGATTTTTTTGTTTATAATATACAGTTATGCATTCCAAATAAATAATGTACAAGCTTACATCAACAACTGATAAAGAGTATACATTTTTCATCATCAACATCTAAATGGAGAACTGGAGAACAGAGAATGGAGAGAGGATATAAATTAATATGATTAATTAGTTTAACCTGTAGTAATTCTTCTGAAGACTGCGCATGGGTAATTAGACTATTGATCATGGCTTGAAAATCTACTTGCGAATGCTCTTTCCTAATGCTGCGTAGAAACTCGTTTAACTGTACTTCGCACCTAAAAGAACATCATAATGTTATAACTGAATTCCTTAAGTGCACACTTGATACTGCTACACATACATGCGTCGTATTTCTGGATTAGGGTCGTCAAGTATAGTAAACAGTCCATCCAATAGATCGGGCAGGTACTTCCTTAGACCGAGGGCGGGTGCAGCATCTAAAGCGCATATCCACGAAACCGCAAACTGACGTGCGCTCGCACTGCGAGTGTACATTCTCTCGCGCACTAGTGGTACAAAAGCAGCGAGGTCAAATGAGGCGCTCTCTGTTACTATATCCTAAACAGAAATTGCAAAATACATATGCATATAATAAATATACATGATAAGTTATAAGAATAATACGTGTACTTTAGGAGCAGTCTGCAGTGCCCAATGGCTAGCCATGCAGCCTGTCATATATTTGAATTCTTGTTATGCACAATAATGAATGCTAGTTCATATGGCGAAGGAAAGCATCATGTTACAGATCCACCTTCGACGGATCTTTGTGACAGATCACCTATTTGGCCATAAATAAAAGTTATATAGAAAACCAAGTGCCGCTGTTAGAGCTTTATGGAAGTTAAAAATAATGCAGGTACAGTAGAACAATACAATAATATGAATGTTACCTTTACAAGGCGGTCCAAAAGTTCAGCTCCTTGCTTCACTTGTGGTTCAGGATCTGCTGCCAATCGAGCTAATGAATCAAATATTAGGGTAAAATATGGTAATGCAGCTGCTCTAATAATTTTCAAGACATTGTATAAAGCCTCAGCAGCCGAGTAACGAACACGAGCTTCACTTTCACCAAGACATGCCACAATTGGATGTGTCAACTCTCCCACATATGACTCACAACCCTAATTAAAAAAACAACAATATAATTATTATACATAAATTAAAATTTATAATTATTAATATATAACTCTAATGAACATAGTAGATTATGTAACCAGTAAAATAATATCCCATATTTACTTGTGTTACATCTCTTATAACGTAAATTATGTAACAAATACAAACTCTAAATTGTTAGTTTCAAATTTTCTTTAAAGGAAATTGAATGATTGCCCAATTATATGTCTAAAATATGAGTTGTCATTGCTTCCAATTATTTTAGTATATACTAAGCACACTAGTAGCAATATGCTGAAGCATGAATACTTAGGATAAGAAGAATTATTGGTTTAATTAAGTATACTAAAAAATCTGTAAAAATTACATAGCACTAACTTTTTTATTGAAATAGAAAATTAGCATGTTTTATATAAGATGTCTTATTAATATATACATGGAATTTATTAAAATCATCATAATTTATTTAAAATGAGATAAAGTTTCCAAAAATTCACTATGATATTGTTACAGTGTCTTACCAAACCATAGCTTCAGTACACACTGTATTGTACCCATTGGAAGTCATGATGAAGATGATCATGAACATAAATTATAATATTTAGATTACATGTGAGGACAATAGATGTTTTATTTTACTGTTGTTTTATAATAATTACTTACTTTTCCTAATCCTACAGCTACTGATGAAAGGCCCATGAGAGCACCGTTTTTTACATTAGGGTTGGTTGATGATATTAAATCTTGCCCAAGTACACGTATCAACCTTTTAATTTGATTGGTATTATTTGTATCACTAAAATCTTTCACCATCCTTAAAACATAAGTAAAAAAAATTAATCACATTAAAACTAAATTGGTTCATGTATAGATTAAAAATATACGTGCTTTTCTATCTCGCCGCCAGCAAATTTCCTTTTTTCATATATTTTGTCACATAAACCCCGGACACAGGCCGGGCTTAAAGGGGCGTAATCCCTTTCTGTCATGATTGTACTTGTAAACCAATAAACTCATATAATTCTCCTAAAATCAGAGCATTTACATGCAATTTTAAAATAATTTTCAATTAATACTTTCCAAATTAAACAAATTTGTAATCAGAGTATCATTAATATTTTATACTTGTTATTTGCTGGCTGCTGCAATAAGAATGTTTTGACATTGATATCCTAACTCACATCACACATGGCAGCTATGACTTATGAGCAAACTGCTAAGGTGTCAATGCTACATTCATTGACAGCTGAGCAAGTCAAACTTTTGGACAGTCTGTGCTTTTGAATCTCGAACTAGATATTTTTTATATAAACTATTAAATTAAATATAATCGCTTGTAGTTACTAATTTGTCAACGCGATAAAAAGTATATTTTTATTGTGTGGGTGCTACGTTTTCAACCAAATAATGTTAAACGATAAAAATTACCACGCAACATTTTAGGGACAAAAATTCTAATGTAAAAATACAATCTGTGGACTGTGATTGGGTTTACGCCAGTGTCATATTGTTAGTCGTTAAAGTCAGTTGTAAACTGACAAATCGTTAAAAATTCACAAGTAGAAATTGTGATTTTGTTTTCGTAGTTTGGAAATTGTACTATTAAATTAATCATCAACCAAGGACTACTACTCGCGATTGATATTCGATTATCGTTATTCATTACTAAGTTTGTCTTTATACTGTTGTATGTACATTATTTGCGAGTGATCGCTGTTCTTTCGATTATGTATTTTTATTTTCTTATTCGTTATTAATTGATAAAATAACACAAATAAACAGTCTTTATTACTAATGGACAAAGTATTCGACAAGTGTTAAGTTTTCGTTATAATTTATTTGTGTGAAACTTTCAAGATGCCTGTGACACTCATGGACAGGTTGCCCTTGCCGAACCTGAAGGTTTATTCGGCGGGAAGTGTTTTACTGCTTTCTATTGCAGCTTATTACGCCGTTAATGTAACTAGTGATCCTAATTGGAGAACAAATGCCACCCTCCAAAAGCAGCAAGATGTACATGATATGGATGGTGCCAGAAATCTCACTGAACAAATGATGGAAGTGATGACCTTTATGATTCAAGAGCCCCTGTGTATGTGGGTGAGTAATGTTTCAAATGATTATTGGATAGAGGTTGTTTACAAACATTGTGTCAAAAATAAACATTGGCAATAATATGAATTTGCTGTGTTAGAGCTGCCAATTATAATTATTGTATTCTGAATACAAATTATTCTGTACTTATATTATTAATTTATTGTTTTATGTAAGTGAATATAATTTGGGAATGTACCTTATTTTTTAAAGTAGGATGGATGACGCCATCCTTATATTGTATAAACAGGTGTTACTTTGAATCATATTTAATAATTTATGTAAGATATTAAGTGATGTGTATATTTTTTTAGTAAGCTCATTACATTAATTATTTATTATTACTATAATTATATATTATTTATTAAAAAGAAATATGTTAAATATTTTAATTGTAAATCAATAAAAATAACTAACAATTGCAAAACAAGTCAATTTTATATTGTATATAAATAATCCCTCAAAAGCCACAATGTTTTAAAGGCAGACTGGCACTCCATTCACCATTTTGTAGATCAGTTTTAAATTATTTACCACTAGATTTTTTTGCACTATTAAATAAATTTTTGAGTTTATTAAGGTGAATACTTGCAACTGGTTTGCAAGGTTAAAATGTTTTTCGGAAATTGTACAGTAGGTGTGCTCATTCTCAACACTGTGAACTTGAAATTTAAATAATTTGTATACTAAATAGTTTTGGGTAACAAAAAATTTGTTTGTAGTTAATATTTTCAACAATATCATAAGCCATAAAAAGTCCGAAAGTATGCTATGTTATATAAAAAAAAATAGTTAGTCGCCATGAGTGAAAGTATTTGTAAGATAACATCCGTAAATATTTTACTTTCATTGCGAAGCGTCTACAGTATGTAATAATCAAGTAAAATCTTTATTTGTCTTAATACATATATCGATGCGACGCCTATTAGGATCTCGCAAACGTCGTTAACTCGAAATTGATTTATCAAAGTTACGCTAGTTCAAATAAATTGCAGCTTACGCAATTTGAAAGCGTATTAACAAAAGTACTGTGATGTAAGGGAAAGTGGCGAGTATTGTGCAATGGTTTTATCCTCGAGATGCGCTTGCTACGCACTTTCTCTAAAGCATGACTTATAATCATCTTTTAACTTTTATTTACTTAGTATTATTATAAACTTTTACTTTGGCCTAATTGGCCAGATCTTTTAAAGATGTATTCTACTGAAGTTATAAGTAAGTCACTTATACTCCGGAAGTAACCTCGGTTTGCGGTACTGCCCCCGGTGTTAGATAAGGCATCAGGTGACCTTCACGTGTGGTCTTTACTGCCGACTTGATTGTTGCGGCGCTCAAGAAGGCTGCCCCGGTTTGGGGTGTAGAATTAGCATGTTTAACTGGTTTTTTCATCAAATTTTATATTTGTGTGTATCAAAGTTTCAATTTATCTTGCCTACCGCTGTTTATGTAAATTAATTTTGTTTGAATTATTTGCTAGCTTTAATCTCAAATTTTCGTACTTTCTTTTTTGCCTCAATTGGACAGAACGATGAAATTTTCTTGTAGGCAATCGTTAATACGTTATACATATTATAATTTATTTATTTCGTACTCCTATATAAACTGATATTATGGTTATAACATCATATAATTGTTTGTATTTATTCTCAGTCCTAGTCCCTCATCTATTGCGATTATTTGCACGTCACATAAAGAAGCGATATATATCGTTCATGGTAGTCTTTCCTTTCGCAATACATTTTCACATTGCAATCGATATTACATATTATGTGCTTAAATACATAGGTATTTTTTGATAAGATTTACAAATGAGACACAATCAGCACAGCGTAAACAAAATCTCTCTTGTTAGAAAGAAATAAATGATTACGTTTGTAAAAACAGTGTTTATATATTATTTAATAGTATAGGTAGAGCACAGTAGCAAATGCGATGGAACTACCACGTAGTTGGCAAGGAACCGATTATGTTTCTTAACCTTGATATTAGTAGTGGCCGATATAAAGATATCGTATATCCCGATAATAAATATATAGTTTACAACAAAACATATTTAGCAGCATTTTTTTATTTCCTATCTTATCTTATTATCTTTTATAACATTATATAAAGCGACATTTATTTGGATACCTTTTTTGTTAATTACAAGTACATTTACAATCACGGACTTCATCTAGTCGGACTTAGTTGATAACCTTCACATTTAAATACTAATTTAAACTTCTCAACTATGCATTATGCGTCTATCTATATTATTAAATACTTTTAATAAAAACCATGTGTTGCAAAAACCATTCGTATATAAAATTTCGCATTGATAAATATATATTTATGTCTACAAAAAGTAACGTAACAAATATATGAACAACAATTTAATGTTCAAGTAAAAAGACAAGATCTCGCCCCAATTCTAAAATAACAAGATTCTATCAACTTCTTTAAATGTGTACGAAATTTTCCATGGTACTTTTCCTCTGCTAGAGCGATGGAACTTTTTTGAATATTATACCGAGTCCTACTTGTATTATTTGTTTTGACTCGTCGATAACTAAGTGGGTGTGCAGTCATAATAACGAGATTATTAGGTCGGTAACGCGTCATGGTACTTAATAAACCTAACAAAGGTACTTGCGTGATGCCAACTACACAGTGATTTAATTATTGGAAATTAATGACATCAATTTCCATGTTTTCCTTCAGACGCAGTGCAATGATTTCAAATACAGTTGGACGTGATTGTTATTATTAATTGTCATTGCTTGATCATAAACACAATTGTTTTCACGTCATCTGGACAGCTGCCAGTCGATGCGCCATACAACCCATAGAGCAAGCTATTTTCTTAAGCAATGTAGTCACAATAATAACGACGACCTTGACAACGTCTTGTATTATCTCGATAAAACGAAATTATCTTATTATCTGAGATGTGTTTTTTTTATGATTTTCACGTTATGACTGTATCTATTTAAAGAAATCCACTGCAATGGAAATTTTGGAATGTTAGGTAGTCTGTTGTCTAGTAGTTTAACACTCATGTACTGTGGTCGTTATGTTTTTGTTTGAAAGTAATCAGCATTAAACAAAACGACGCTCCGTGCTTGGAGATTTTTAAAGACATTGCGCATGAACATACATGACGATCGCTTACGAATACATAATATATTAAGCAAAACGTATTACGTCGGCTAGCGCCGTATCGTACCGTAACAAACATACAAAATCAATATGACTAAGATATCGATAAGTTTATACTAAGGGATTGGTAATTGTCGCTGACGTTCAACGTAGTTTCCGATCTATACATATAAATGTTAATTGACATAGCGATATACTTACTGACGCATCATCACGTATTAATCAATATAGAAATATTGTTCTTTATAAAGTTATTAAAATATATAATATAATTTTGTTATAATATATTAGTTATAACGTATGAATCATTGAAAATTGAACAATTTAATTAGAATTTAAATATACCTGTTTTTTTCCACGATTGGTTGTTAATTAAATCTAATTTATACAAAAAGCTTTAATTGATAAACAAGTGACTCAAAACCAGTCTTATAGTATATTGTATAAATTATTTATTTACTTATATTAAAAGGGCACACTAATGAAACATATAGTCACTTACAGATACACGACATACAGAAAACACAATACATGCATGTGCATCAATGACAAGTTCAAACAATATTTATAGGGAAACATTACACTGATAAAAGAGAGAAATAATACAATAAAAATAAACGACAATAAACTAGATTAAGAAATACAAATATTAAATAAAATATGCATTTTAAAAATTTTATATATTTCCGCTTTGCAATTGTTATTGGTGACGGAACAATATAATATTTATATAAAAGAGGATTGAAATCAAATTGTGCTATTTTTCAAGACAAACAAAAAAAAATACACATCGAACTCTTCTTTCTGTGTGTTATGAATGTTACTTCCGTAGATATATCAACCCCTAAACGTAACATCCCTTTTAGTAGACGTGTGAGGATGCGAAATAAAGAGGTGTGTTTATGTTGCGCAGACGCTGATCAACATGTCTTGGTGTCTGTTGGCGGTGGGTGGATGGGCGGTGGTGCGCGCAGTCTTCGGGCGTTTGCGCGTAGGTGAAGCGCAGCGCGCTAAGGACAAGCTGTGGAACTATGTGTTCTACAAGTTCATCTTCGTGTTTGGGGTGCTCAATGTCCACTACCTGGACGAGCTTCTCCTCTGGTGCGCCTGGTTTACGCTTCTTGGCGCGCTAACCATACTTACTCAGCTTGCTAAGGACAGATTCGAATATGTAAGTACCTAGAAACGCATTATTTAAGTCTTTTATTTCAGACCAGAAAGGGATGAAAGAAAATTAAGGGCAAAAGTCAAAGGCGGACAGTCTCCTTGGCTTCCTGTTTAAATAAAATAATCATATTTTTTTAGAGTACATAATAGACACATCGAATAACAAAGATGATAAGAAAATAATTTATGCAGTAATTATAATATCACGTTTATTGACTACTTGTAGGTTAACGTCCAGACGTAATAATAATCGTCTTATCTCTTAATTATATATTTATACCGGTGATAAGACATTTATTATAAGATAAAAATAATCACAAATAATACAAAAATATGCGGACGAAGTGTTGAACGTCCTCATATCGGTGTTTTGATGTTCTACATTTTATACTAATACCATTTGACATATTTTACAATTTTATGATATTAATAATCGTAAATATGAAAAAAATAATTGTTGAACAACAAGAAAAAATATGTCGTAAGAATGGAGTTGTTGTTTCCAAGTGTAAGAACCAGATCAAGGGTAGGAAATTAAACAATCTATTAAAGACTTGATTCACTATTATTTACTTCTTTCACTTTACTTTGATTATACATTAATTGTATCATATTAAAGTGAAACGAATAATGGCCGTGCGCATGTGCCACAACTTGTTTTATATTCTATTCCCTACTCCGACTCGACCATCCCACTTCGGGCAAATGTTCGACGTTTATTCGTAAACAACTTAACGAGCCAAATGAGCAACTATGGCACATGCGCGCTTGTAGCAAGATTTTTAAGAATATGTTTCTATAGTACTGTTCCCTGCCACGCTTCGCACATTGTGATTGAATGGTTGAGAAATGAGAAACAAAACAAAGAAAACAATTCATATAAGTTTAATTTTGCAATACTTGTGGACAAAAAAAATAAAGAAACAAAAAAAAATGATAAAAACAATCCTTGATGCGGATCTTGCTCAAATTTCAGCTCGATCGGTGCCGAACTTTTTGAGTTTTTGAAGCGTACACAAACCAACATAACATTTTTATGTATTTAGATTTATTAAAAATGTTTAAAATTTAATATATTAAATATTAAAAGCTAACTCAAGACAATACGGATATTTAAATCTCATTTTAGATTCAAATAAAGGTTAAATATTTAGTCGAATAAACTTTTACAATACATATTTTTTACGTCTATTTAATAGTAGTGAATTCTATGGTATATGTCCCTTGTTAATGTTTGCCTAAACTTTAAAATATTTGTGTTTTAATTATTGAACATCACTTCCTATTAAGTTTTAATTATTATACAAATAACCTGCTTTATTTATATAGCTAACAGGTTTTCTGTGATATTTACGAAAACACAAGTAGTTTTACAGAACTCAGAATTATCTGCAACCCAGCGAGAGAGAAGAATAGTGATTTTTTTGTAGCTAAACGTTAGAAATAAACCCAAAAGTAAAGTAATAAATAGTAGTATATGAATCATGATACACACGCAATGGCTGTCCCTCACACCATACGTAAGCGGTTTTCCTTAATTATTATCGCCTGATGTAAGTGAATCAAAGTGGTGTGACCGGTATGCAGAAAAAATAGCATTGTCTATAGGAAAATAATTTAAACGTAGGCAAAGGCAGGTGGATATAAAACTTAGGTCACGTAGACTAGTTTGACTGGTTTTCCAGTCCTAGTGAATGTTGGTTAGTGATCACATTGCACATTGCTCTTTTGGGTTACAGAATGTTACTCATTGTATTTCATCGGTTTAGGAATCATTGAATATTAATAATATTGGGGTTTTACCATTTCTATAGAAATTGAATTCAAATTCAAAAATCATTTAATCATATAGGCAACACATTGTACACTTATAAATTATAATCGTCAAAAAAAGGAAAAAAAACTCTCCGCCACTCTTTTTAATCGCCATTTTTTTTTACACAACGTTTGTAAGGAGCTGCAACCATTACACCATGTTCCACATGACATCTTAAGTAATTAATAATAATAACATAAATTAAAAACAAAGACTTGTCCTCTATCAGCGAGAGACATGGTGAAATAGGAGCACGCATTTACATTCTCGTGGGACACGCAAGCACATAGTCGAAATACTGACATCACCGCATACACGAATTCAAGTACGACCAGTCACCACAAGTAGCACCCGTTCACGTTCTGTTTATAGTGATATGCCGATGTTATGAAAAATAAAATCAAAAGATTATATGGACAAGAACTAGAGAAGCACAGCAATAAAAAAAATCTCTTAATTTCAACCATTCTCGACTCCATCGTCTTCTTTTTTTTGTCTTCACACAGTGCTAGAGTCAATGCCAAAAATGCGTCATCTGAATTACTCATTGTAAGCGCTCGGCACGGCGACGTCACGTCACGAAAGGAGAAACCCGAATCTACTAGAAAGTTAACAAATTTGTTTGATATTTGGTTTGATCGTTTAAGCTATTGTTTCATGAAAACGTGAAGTTTGACAAACAAATTTGTCAAGCAAATTTGATCGTTTACAGGGCACTTTAGACCCAAAAAGTCGACGGCGTCAGGCACACCTACTTGCCTGTTAGATTGAAAAATGATCATGAAACAGATTCAGAAATCTGAGCCCCTGGCCTAAAGAGGTTATAGCGCCATTTTATTTTTCATAGATATTGACTTGAAAACACACCTTTACATATAAAAAACATACTTCTATAGATGTATTTTTTTTAGGTAACAACAGTAGTATATGATTAATTATTATACTTAACTAATTAGGCTATTTGCCGACCAAGTAATGTTTGTTGGTCGTTGACCTTGTTGTTCTGAATTATATTTTCGCCCTGGCCTAGATTTTAGCCAAAATAAAGACTACTGAGACGAGTACGAATATCCTATATTAACTTATAATAAATAATTCAAGGAGACATATTGATTGGTATAGAATTGTTAATTACGTCACTCTGTGTACCAGGGAAATAAATTTCTTTTTATTTTGTTACAAAATCTGGAAAATAGTCACTTATAGCAGCTGGGCTATTTGTTTAGTTATCGTCTTCGCCGACGTCGTCAACATGGGCGCACGGGAGGCTAATAGCTCTGCTCGCTGGCGAGCTGATTGCCGGAGCTGCGCTGATGGCTGTGGCAGCACGATGGGGGCTGCCTGCAGGCCGAGACACATTCGCCTTCATGGCCGCTGAGGTAATATTTATTTTTGATACTTTAACTTAAAATTACATTACTAGTAAGTATTTTATTTATGTAACTTAGTTTCGACACTGAAAACGTAGCAATATAACATAATTGTTCGTTAGTGAGAGATTTGTATTTACAATATTTCACGAGTTGATCAACTTCAACTTGGGTGTTGTCAATCATTGCTTCTTATTCTATCATTTTATTCTCTGTCTCTGATCAGTTTTTCTGCAAACACCTATCGTATAAGAACAGGTAGGTAATTTTTGACATTTCTCTATAATAAATATCGAAGCTAAGCAATGCAAACATAGGCTGTAGCTTCTGTAACAAATCTGTACTATGGCCATTTACCGCATGATTTTTTTTCTAATCTACGAATAATTATAACGGATTGACAGGCACACTCGTACTTATTCAAGCTCTGTTTTGACTTTAAAAATAATCTATGAATAATCTCCATCCCAAAGCCGCAAAACAATAATAGTCTGTCCCCTGGTTTGCAGTGTCTGATAGCTATGGTGCCTTGCGTGCACGTAGTAGCACGATTCGTACTGCGAGCACGCGGTGTTGATGCCGCCGGCTCCGCTGCCTACTACACGCATCTTGTCTTCGACGTACGTATTACAACATACTCTAAAGTCTAAATATTTTTTTTTTAAATTTATTCCAGAAACTTTTTGTTGAGCTTACTAAAAGAAGAAGACAGTGTTAGTCATGCACGAATAGACTTTCCTATTATATATCCTAATACTACGGAATTAAAACTTGATCATACCGTAAGATATCAGAAAAACAGCAGCAGTCTAATTCCCAAAAATCAAGCGTATGTATGTATAAGGCTGAACCTACTTGTTTTAAAAGATCATGAATGATCAAGGATCGATTCAGAAATCTGACTAAGTATTGTAAATATTGTGTGCTCAAAAACTCACCAAAAATAACCTTTTCGAATCAACATTTGACATTGTTTTGACACATAAATCAACAAACTTAATTTTGATAACGAGTTCCGCGTTATCAATATGTAGGTACGACAAATATAACATTGTGTGTTGTGTAAACATTTTTTTAATTACTAGGTTACGCCACAGATAAAAGGTTTCTGGGAATTAAATATTTTTATACTTTTCCGGTTGTTATTAATCAAATGAATGTCTTACTTGTTGGTTTGGATATCTTCTAATCACCTGATTAGATATGAATAACGCCGAACACAATGAATTAGTTTTTAGCATTTTGTTAGGTTTCATAATGTATCAGTCTAGGATGAATGTTGAACGCTACACGAAACTGTGCGTTTAGTTGTGATTCTTCCAACGCATAACATGTCGCATATCTATGCGTGTTGCACTAGAGATGCTATTGACCAATCACAGTCAAACAAAACACGCTATCGTTTCGTCTTCGGCTCTCTGAACAGACATTTCTTATGATTATTTTGAAGATGTACTTCAGTACATAAGTATTTTATGAGTGTGTGTGTGCACATTGCAGGCGGTCGGGCTAGTAGCTGAGACGGGTCACGTGGCCCACATGGTGGTTCACAGCAACGCGGTAGTCTCTATGGCCTCGATGGTGCTGTTAATGCAGCTGCGGCACCTGTTACACGCACTTCTGGCCCGCCTTAAGAGACATCGCCTTTATGCTGCGCTGGCGCACCATATGAGCCGCAAGTAAGCACTAATTCGCAAAGTCGGGAACGTACTTATTCGGTTTAATGCGATTTTACGGGTGTATTTAATTAATACGTTAGGTATACTGCAAAAAAGTTAATATAACATTTTTAGTGACAATTGGCTAGAACTTTAAATTATTATGAACTTACTTAAAACAAGAATTATGATACCAACAATTTTCGTAATTTTTCATGTATGTATTGAGGTCGTATGAGTATAACCGTTAGTCCTAAATATGCTACGATCCGCTCACACAAGCAAATATTTTTCTTTATCATAATTACTTTTATCCACATCACCTGATAATACCGTTAAAGTTATTTAAATATTAAGGATAAACATCTTATAAGAACATTACGACCTTAGCTCGAGTAAATGTGTAATTAAATTTTAAATTGCTAGAATTATATTTATGGTTTAGTAAAGTGTTAATAAATGAAAAATTATACATTGTTAAATACGTAATTCGCGAATTAATTGAATTAGTTGTTAGGCAATCTTATTATCCAAAGAGCCATAATTAAAATTGATTCGAACGGCAATTGTTTATCATAAGTTTAGCTTTGTACTTGCATATCCGAACTTCATTTGTCAAAGAATAATAATAGTATAAAATTATTTCAAGTGTTTCAAAATTCATATATAATAATTAATAGATGACCGGCAAACGTCGTTTTGCCATGTATATTATTTCTAGGAAACATTGTTTTAGTTCAATAATAATAACTTTTCATTATAATAAAAATAGGCGTTGATCGTAGAAGGGTGAAAATTGAGGATTGTATGTATTTTGGTATGTTGTTACATCATAAAAAATAGAAATTAAAAATGTTGTCTAATAAATATAAAAAAATTTAGAGGTGGACTACCCCTAACATTTAGGGGGATGAAAAATAGATGTTGGCCGATTCTCATAGATACCGGATAAGCACAAAAAATTTCATCAAAATCGGTCGAGCCGTTTCGGAGGAGTATGGCAACGAAAACTGTGACACGAGAATTTTAAATATTAGATATTCTACTATACTAAACATTTTGTGAAGAGCCAACAAGCGCATCGAGCCACGATTCGCTTACGTGAATTCAATCAAAATAGTACTATTTAATCTATTTTTATGTAATTTTAGTATAACGAGTACTGAAACCTAATTTCTGCACGGTTAATTGAAGTTCTAGAATTCTTGCGCATTTTATCGCGCGAGATATAAATGGGAAGTTTATTATTAAGGTTAATGATTCGTTGGTAATGATGTGATTAAAAGTCTATTTTTATACAATTGAGGACAATCGATTTTACCACTAAATTACATTACAAACATGAGTTTGTATTCTTATAATTTAATGGCATGAACCATTAATGACTAATAAATAAATAAACGTGTGTGTACTTTGTACACGCGTTAGAATCTTTGGCGTAACAAGATAAAAATCTTTTCAAAAATTTTATTCTTCGTTTGTAGAAAAAACGACACTAACAATAGAAAAAACTAAAATGTTGACTATAGCTGACTTCAGGGTGTCGGTTTGTTGTGACGGTGTGCGCGCGCATCGTTAAAATTTACTCTAATCATTTTTCCCTAAAGCGCCAAAAGAAGTATAACTTCAAAAAGTTACAAACTAGTTAAAATACGGTCAGACGGCACGTGTTTCAAAGTAAATTCGTACATAAAATGAATTGTTATTCGGTTTGGAGCGATTACATACAAAAACGGAACAAATTTCAATAGAACATTCCTTTAAGGTCACGCCCCTCACAACTTATCATTTATACCGTGTATTTTAAATATTAATTAAAATGTATGCAAATGGTTATATGTATTCGGTTAACGTCAAAGGTCGGCGAGTTTGTATATCGTTGTCCTCGACTACAGTGTAAACTTATACTCAGCGCTTTTCTGGCGTTATATAGAGTTGTCCTTATATAGAAGGAAATATCACATTATATGGACAACAAGGTAAACCAACCAAAGTCGAGTAATTTCGACGCTTTAAGACGTTTCAGCTTTATTCGAGGGACGTTACATTTAGTGTATTTTGTATTATTTTGAATGGTATGGCAGAGAAAGAATGAGAGAAGAATAAATGCCGTGGAAATGAGGGAATTAAGAAGTATGCGTGGTGTAATATTGCGTGACAGGATAAGTAATAGAGAGATACGTGAGCAAAAGAGGACGTAATGAAAAGGATTCAATGGGGAATGCTTAGGCGGTTTGGCCATGTAGAACGGATAAATGACAAACGGTAAACAAGTAGGATATACAAGGCAACCGTGGATGGTGAAGTCGGGTTGGGTAGGCCTGGTCGTACATAGTAGCCGTTCAAGTATTAAGTAAGCAGATTTACTCCAATTTATCCCCCTTCCTCTTGTCAGTAAAAGTAAGCAAATCTCTAAAAAATAATAGTGCATAAACATACCTATTATTTTTTTGTAGGAATTTATGAAAATGCATTTCGTTTTCAAGCATAGACAACGTGTTGACGTAATCACCAACTAAGAAAATCAAAGACAACCCCCCCCCATACTTGAACGGCCCCTATACCTAGATCAAGTCCATGGAAGTATCCATAACCGACGAGCATGCTTGGTGAATGTCATAAAAGTAGATGAAGTGAAAGTGGTGATTTGAGGGTTGTGGTTGTGAGGACCGTAGCTAGTGGAAATCCGTGATCCCTGCCAATCCCTTCTGGAAATGGCGTGATGATATAAATAAAATATTTTTATATGAAATAAATGATAAAATAAACACAATCTTACTTTAATAAAAAACTAAGCTCAACTCAGATTTATGTTGTTGTTGTTTTACCAGCAACACTGATTTTCAGTGGGTCGATAATGTCTTGGAGTGACAGTACATAAAAACTAAATGTAATTGTTCGTGGCATGTGCTTTCTAACAGTATTATGGTACACGATGAAACTTGCCTATTGCCTTTCTTGCATACAATAATATTCACGACATTATAATAACATTCTTATCTATAATTAATTGTACAACTTTGACTTAGATGCCTTTTTTGGAAAGTCATGAAGCAAAAAGTGTTATCGCGAAAAATTAATTTAAATAATGCACGCTTGACGCCAGGAAATTGGATCGTAGAAAATAAAACAAAATTAAAAAACACGTAAAGGTAAACCAGCAACAAATATTACAAGGAAATTAATTGTTAGTGAAAGGACGGCAATATTATGTCCCTTAAAAAAAGGTGCGTGCCTACAAAGTACACATATCAGAAGTGAAACTTCTTTGGCAAACTAATTTTTAAGTCTTGGTCATATTTATGCAAATCTAAAACTTTAAATTTCCGAGACTTAGAGGGAGAGAAAAAGGAAGATATGTTAGGAATTGAATTAATTTAATTATCATTAAAATATTAAAAGTGTCGAAAATTAATACAAATTATAAATTTCTTCGATAATAAAAACACGTGGTATTTTAATTTAGAACTCGTGATTTGAGATTTCAATAAATTATTTTCCATTAAATATAAAATACTAATATTTCATAAATTCTCTTTACGAAATTTTAATTTTAAAACAGAATTTGTATAAGGTAATCGCCCTTCTCACTCTCTCAATCGGTCTGTCTTCTTCGACAAAAACGCTGCACATCTTCGTGACCCTAATATTATTATTATTGCGTTTCATCCGTAAAAATTATACTCTCATGCGCCTAAAGAAGTTTCACTTCAAACAGCTTTGAACAAAAGCATTTAAGTCGTATGATGTCTGCAGCTACCCTATGGCCAGCCCGGAGGAGGTAGAAAAGAACCAGGATAACTGCGCCATCTGCTGGGAACCCATGAAGGAAGCGCGTAAGCTGCCCTGCGCTCATCTATTCCACAAGTAAGCCTTTAACGATTTGCTTTCTAATATGACTCTGATAATAAATCCTCATCCTTCAAGAAAACAGCGTACCAATTCTTAAAAGGCCGGCAACGCACTCGCGAGCCCTATGGCATTGAGAGTGTCCTCAAATTAATTAACAACACGATTGTTTAAAACAATATTTGATGCGTGTGTTTATTACCTAGTTTAGGTTTTTAAACTATGAATATTTGTATGTAATTGTTTTAAACGCTAATTAATTTTTAATGCTCAACTTTAGCTAGCCACTTTAGTTCTTTATCTCTCGCGAAAGGCGAAAGGCTAGAGTGAAAAGCAGCCAATCGCATTAACCCTCTTGCTTCCTCATGTTTATTTAAATTTAACTGTTATTTAACCTACTAATACACTTTATAAGATAGCAGTTCATTCGCGGTATCAAAAACTAGATAAGGAATTCGATTAAAAACACACTAAGAGTATCATTTAGAATTAAGTTTGAGCGGCAATTATTACTTCCGTATGTCAAAAATGTATGGGAGTCACACACACAGTCACAGTTTGCACTAAATGTTGACTCTGAATCTTACTTTAAGGGCTCCGACCTGTATAAAGGTAACCTCGGAGTAAACATGGGTATGGTATATTATTAACTTTCCTTGTGTGAAATCGATCCTCATACAAAAAAGCTTAGCCCTTTAGAATCTTCCTATCTCATTTTTATTCTGTACGGAAGGAGAACCGTCGTAGCCTGTGGGTTTCAAGGCAGTAGTGTTAAATAACATTTCTTTATTATGTTGGCAACATTGTTATATAATATGAAAAAATTAATAGTATATAGTTTTTGTGAAGAAATGAAATTACGCAGTATCAAATAATTATTGTATTAGTGCGTATGTTTCTACATTCTAAAGTGTATGTATGTTTCTACAGCTCGTGCCTTTGTCGTTGGGTGCAACAAGACGCATCGTGCCCCACGTGCCGACGATCACTATCGGCCCGCCCAACTCCGCCGCCCGCTACGCTTACGCCTATGTCTCCGCTTAATCCACTTAACCCGCTCACACACATTGGCTCCGATCCGCCCGCCGCTAATCATCTTTTCCATTTTGATGGTAAGTACTTGTACGTAATGTCTTCAAATAGTTAACGTGAAGAGCTAGATAAGTATTTATAGAGCCAGAAATATAACTTTATTTTTCTAACACGTGTGACAAAGACAATAGACGGCAAAAGAGGGAAAGACTAGCAAAGAAGATAAGGAAGAAGATTTTTTTTTTTAGCAAAAGCAGGACCTGCGGATACATTATTGAAGTAATGACGTCAGTATTCCGCCAATTACTTGTGGTCACGACAAGCTGAAAAATAAACAAAGGTTATAAAAACGTATAAACAAAAATTTAAAGCGAATTAAATGTTCCTGTATTGTGTGGTACAAAATAAAAGTATGTGTTACACGTGACCTATGTGGTCGCTACAAACGTTCAAAAAATAAAATATAAATTAATTAATTATTTTAGTCGAAAGCGTTAAAAATATTTTGATTAATGTGTCTCGTGACCTCTCCTCACCTGACGAGTGATTAAAATTTAATTATTCACTGCGGAAATACATTTAATCTAATCAATACTTAACTTATTTACACCAAAAACATTTTTTAATTATTACGTTTTGAATAATTTACCTGTAAAAACCAAAGAATTCCATTCAATCAACATCGCCAAGGTTAAAACGATAATGTTGTTTATTCGGGGTCATGCTTGACTGCGTACATTGCATGCATTAACAATAAATCCTTAATTTAAATTTAAAGAATTATTTATTATTACGTCATGACTACGCGTTTCTGTCAATTTGACAGAGTTTCTATAATACTAAAATGCATTAAAAATATCACACCGGCAATATTATGTGATGGTGGCGTCCTGTGTGAATGTGGGTGCGGCGTGCTTTTGCGTGCTCGGCGCGGTCTGGCTTCTCCTCGCGCTTATGTGTCTGCCACGGAACTGGAACGGTGATGATTTCCGCCATCATTGTTCTAGTCATGTTACATTGTATAGGAGCTAAGGAAGGGTCGTTCCCGGCAAATAAGTTAGCCAGATTCATCAGATGCGCAGAAGTCGTTAATAGGTTTTTTTTGAAACAAATATATAATAATAATAATCGTTGCTTCAAGAAAATTTTCCTGGCAGGAAATTGTTGGAATAATAAACATGTTTGTTACGCACGTTAGGGCAATAATGATAATAGTCATCTTTAAAACAGGATAAAGCTGGTATAAATTAATAATACCCTAAATTTCGTTTTTGCAACATAAAAAATGATATCTCAATCGAATTCTCTTATAGTTAAAAAACTTTTCAGACCAAATACCTGTAGAAATAAATCACGTGAATCCCCTCCAGATCCATAATATTCCGTAAATTTTATCCTAAATACAAAGTAATTTTTTATGTCATACTCAAATATTATCCAAATTTAACAAAATTACACACATCATTAACGAAAAATTCTAATTTATAACTTTTAAGTCCGGGCTAAAGCAAAGCTTTTGCTATTTAGTATAGGCATTAGGCAATTTATACATATAGCATATCTTATAAAACTAACTCTGTTCGTAGAGGATATCGTTATTACTAGAAAATAAATTCATAATACTCGAAGAAGGCGTTTAGATCCATGTACCATAACGAATTTTGGTATAACGGAGCAATCTAATTATTCAGATAAGTGCTTATCTCGACATTGAAATTGTACATAATGCATTGGAAATTTATGATTGTCTATGCTTAGCGATTGATTACTTTCGTTAGTCTATAGGAATGTAGGTGCTACAGTGCTACTGACAGTCCTGTGATTTCCAGGGTCCCGATATGTTTCGTGGCTGCCCAGTTTCTCTGTGGAGGTGACAAGAGTACCAGCCCCTGCCACCGCCACTCCCGCCCCGCAGACAAACACGCCACTGTCACCGCAACTGGATGCAATTATTGCACAGGTAATGCATCAAACAATACTATAAAAATGAATTTTGATATCTCGTAGAGTAAATCTCTTGTTGTCAAAACGTGTCAGTTTATCGTTATTTTAGAGGACATCGCCTAGTCAGTAGAGTTTCTTTCTAAAAACTCGAAACAATTGCATCCTAGGAAGGTTCAATTACCATCGAAACTATAATGGGTTGAGATATATTAAAGTACCTATATGTGATTGTCAAAACAATCACTTGAATAGCGACATGACGTCATTAATATAGCGTATCTTTACAAGATAATACATAAAAATATTGATACTTGCTAAAATCCCTATCACCGCAGTACACGTTTGACTAGAAAAAATATCTATTTTACACGCATTTCTCACGTTTTTGCTTATAGTTTAATGGTTCTGTTATCAGATTATGTCAGGTTTACAATAAAACTGAGATGAAAAATGACCCGGCGGACGTTTTCAGCAACTACATAGAGTCTTTTTAGAAAGCTTGCATTGTTAATTACGCTTGTGCGGACCCATGCGACTTCTTCTATACAAAAAGTTCCTTCGGGAGTTGTGTGATATCGCGGGCTATTCGATTGTGAGGAAGTTGCATGGATCTGGTCAGCGCTTTGCCTTAAGTTTTCATTTCATTTTCACACGTGTATATCCTATTTCTTACATATTACATAATTATTTGTTTGTCCTCATGTATGATATAGTATTGTCTTTTATAGACATAACTTTTACACATTTAAAAAAACAATTTTTTACCGGATTGAAGTTATGTATTGTGACCACGCACGCTGGAAAGCACGCGAAACGTCGGTTAAATTTAAAATTATTTAAAATAATTGTAAATAAATAACTTCAATCCGGTAAAAAATTGTTTTATTAACATGTGTGATGTTTGAGACCTATAAAAAAAACTTAAACTAATATTGCTTGTGAATTTGGCTCTCGAACTCTTGAAGCGAATAATTTGCATGGATCACATTTTCACACTTATATTATTTCTTACTTATTCCATAAGCGTTTGATTGTCCTCGTTTTAACAAGTGTAATGTTGGAGAGTAGAAATAAATAAAATAGCCTGTTAAATTGACTTTTATAAAATTTACATATATGAATGGTTACACTTATATTTGTAATAGGTGTCAGCTGTGTTCCCTCAGTACAGCGCAGCAGCGGTACGTGCCGACGTGTCCCGTACGCGTTCCGCTCACCTCACAATCGAGAACATTCTGGAAGGAAGATTGCCCACGCCCCCTTCACCTCCCACAGGTTATACACGTCATAGTATTTAATGTTAAAAACTTTTACTGGCCGCAAAAATATTGGTTGCTGCGGCGTAAACTTGTAGAACATAGAAATATCTGACAAGTATTTTGTGACCAGTTAGGACAAATCGTGTTAAGGCTTAGTTTAAGTACTTGCCCTTAGATAACAGAAGCATGGTATATGCATAAATCTTAAAGACAACTGAATCAGTCTTTAATATTTCTTTAGTTATAAAGTTCAATAATGTAACCCAAGATATAATATAAAGTCCGCAGTAACTGGAAACTTTAAAAAAAGCTGCCTGTCATTTGATACATAAACGTGAAGATATATGATAAAATTTTATATATTTTAGACATGTGTCCATCGTTTAAAGACTATATACCCAGTCAAGCTACTAAAAGTTAACTGTGGTAATTGAACACCTATTTATTTACAGTGTTATATTTACCAAATATGTTTTCACCGCCAGCTATCCCACTGTGACTGGTCATATAATTATTTAGGAAGTATATATAGTAAAGTATCTAAAAAATTACATTTTATTTTGTTTAGAGAACGCAAGGCAAGTAAATTCTGAGCCAGCCGCTACCGCTTCCGAAACCGTTGCTGACCTTCACAGGTATTTATAATTTTTGTTTTGACATTGTTGTTTTATTGTACAAATTGTTTTATACAGTTATGTCAGTAATTAAATATAGAAGACCTAATACGTTAGTGTCTAGTTTCTCAGAACAACTTAACATTATTTATTGGCAGCGCTGAGTCAGTGGAAGCGGAGTTTTCAGAGAGCGCCGCAGAACGCGAGATGGCGCTGAGACGTCGTAAAATGCAATTACTTAACGCTGCCAGAAGACGATACTTGCAAAGACTCCGCCCCAATACAACAGAACATGGGATGATGTCCTGAATCACGAACCGGCTCTAAATTGTATGTTACTGACGTCAGGTGTATCGAACTTTATATGACGTAACAGAGGTAAATTGATCTCAAACGCATTCGTTTTAAGGATATAAATGATTAAGTGAAGCTTAACCTTTTCGACAATTCAAATTGCTAAGAACACGGAATCGATGTTAATTAACTTGTAAATATATGTTGGACATTAATGTAACCGCACAAAGTCATCCTTTTAAGAACATACCTTTTTAATAATTATAAGTGAAATTAATAAGTACTTAAAAAACCCGTTTTGGATGGGATAGACCTTAAATGACTTGTTTCCATAGTTTACAATAATCGGCCTGGCTGTCGGCTTATGTAAAATACACATCTGAGTTAAATTTAGTGGAAGCCGGAATGTATTGTACATTATAACAAATTTAATTATTACCATGGCTTATTAAGGTTTAACACCAGTTTAAGGAAACAATAACCGAAGATGTTTTATTGCTTCTTTAAAACTATTATAAAACAAGGTCACTGTGTAGTGAAACATTGAGAGGCTGATTCTACATTTAAAAATTATTGTGATAGTTTTTTTGTGGTACAAATCTAAACCAACATGGGCGTACATGATATAAAGGTTTATTCCTGTAACCATCTGTGCTATTGAAAATTTTAATATGAAAATTGTTATTTTAAAGCGATGTTTATAATATCAAATTACTAACCTCAAGTCACCAGTGAATTTGTGATACCACAGAATGCTCATATATATCTTTTTTTTATTATATAATTTCACTGAAATTGTCAATAGATACATTATTTGTTGCTGATAATATAGTATTTTATTTAAATTAGAATACAGTAACTATCCCTATCTATTTCCAGTTAAGTGTTGCTCATTTTCATGGTTGACTGCTTTGTTATTTTAACTAATTATATGTAGATAAATTTTAAGAGTATTTTTGTAAGAGTACCTTATTTGAAAGTATGACTTGTCCATTATAGATAGTTTTCTCTATCCTATTGTCATAATTTTATTTTTTTGTAGATGGCAGACTTGCCATATAGTTATATCAAATTGTATAAAATGAAAAAGAACACTTCCTTCATTTAAATTTTTATTATAGATATTAATTGATATTTTATTTTAAAACCTAAAAAAATGTGGTTAAATTTCATTGATTTATTTTCCTATTGTACATTTGCACCATCTTGTTATTGTCAAAATTTTATTTAAATACTTGTTACATTTTCTATTGAAAGCAGGTACTGGATTGCAGATTTAGTATAAATAACATGATGTATTAAAATTAAATACTAGTCAATAAAACTATTAAATAAACTTTCAACTGATTTTATTTTAGAAAATAGGTACCCAGTATGAAACCATTATTTGACCATGCCCACACTGAATTAAAATTTTTATAGACTAACTGTATTGAATGATATATTAACACCACATATTTATTGTGAAAAAAATATATTTATCCAATGAAATTCATAACTACAATGTGAAGGACTAAATGTGCAAATATGAAATCTGCAAATCCTCGCTCAGCACTTAATCCTGAGAACTCGTATTTGTTTTCAGGATTGACTTGTAACCGCAAACACACTGAAACAAACATAACCTATATTAATATACGAATATTTAAATAAAGCAACCGTACAATTATAACCGAATTTGGACTTACCGCCAAGTACAAATGAGCTAACACAAGAAATAAATCCAGAAAGGAATGAATTGAATGGAAAAGTGCCAACCAGACAACAATAAATGAACTGAATAACACCGGTCAGAAAAACGTACAACAAATACGCATCTACGATTTTTAGTTTCTTTGAAGTTTTATTTGCGTATTCTTGGTACAGCTTCGGTATTATTGATACTATTGAAGTCATTTTCACAAAGTATAAATAATTACAAGACTGGATATGAAGATTCAAGTAGGTCTAGCCTACATGCAAAAAGTGACAATATAGTAGTAAGTAGAATAATAATCACAAATTATATAGACTAGCACTTATAGAGTATGTTACAACATAGGCGAATTAGAGCCGTATTGATATCTATATTAGAGACTAATATTAATTATAGTTAGTTGCAGCCACAGACTAGTAGAAGGCAGTAAATGATAGTTGATACTTGACTTTTTAGTCTTAACAATTCTGCATTGACGTGGCTTTAAAGATTATTGTTTATAGATACGCATAGTCACGAACTTTTCCCTACAATAATTCATAAATAATTATGAAACTTTTATGATAAGTAATTTGAACTTTTAAATTTTATACTTTCAAGATTAAAGAGTTTATATTGATTTTAAAAATTTAAAATTAATTAATTTAATCTTAATTACGTATATTTAAATAAGAAAAAAACAATAAAAAGTTAAATGCGTACTTACCGTAAGAACACCATAATAACTTATTACTGTATATATCTGATTTGAGGGTTGAAATAAAATTCTCAAATCTGAATTTTCTCACCTTTTTCTGAAGTCTACTAATATTATGCCTAAAAATATGAATCTGTATTCTGTAATTAACAATTGACAACTTCTGTTTTCTGTTACTGTATCTGTCAAAACTCAAAAGACAAAAGTATGTAGTTATAAGTTCTGTGATCAAATTATTGCTTGTCATTCGTGTTCAAATTTGTAAAATTTTGCAATCAATTTAATTTGTGTTAAAAATGTTGAATATAAACGACAATTTCCCTGAATATGCTCTGCCTGGAGTGAAGAAAGTTCATTTTGAACCCTATGCGGACAATGGTGGAAGTATTGTGGCAATCGCAGGTGATGACTACGCTGTAATTGGTGCAGACACTAGACTCAGCACCGGTTTCTCTATCTATACCAGGGAACAAAAGAAACTATTTAAGCTATCTGATAACACTGTCTTGGGTGCAACGGGTTGTTGGTGCGACACTCTAACGCTAACAAGACTGTTGCAAGCGCGTATGCAAATGTACGAACATGAACACAATAAGGCTATGACGACACCTGCGGTTGCTCAAATGTTGTCTACTATGCTTTACTACAAACGATTCTTTCCCTACTATGTCTCTAACATACTGGCAGGCATAGATAGTGATGGCAAGGGATGTGTTTATAGCTATGATCCCATTGGTCATTGTGAAAGGTCAACATATAGAGCAGGAGGGTCAGCCGGAGCACAGCTGCAGCCCTTACTTGATAACCAGATTGGTTTAAAGAACATGCAAAATGTTACTGAGGCACCTTTACCAAGAGAAAAGGCATTGGCTCTATTGAAGGATGTTTTTATAAGTGCAGCAGAAAGAGACATCTACACTGGAGACAGTATTTACATCCTGATTATTACAGCTAATGGTATACAAGAAGAAAAATTTGAGCTCCGTAAAGATTAATTTGCTATACTGAAATAAACATTTTTTTTAAATCAAGAGGGTATTATTTCAAATACTTTTTAACAAATAACTGAATTTATTAATAATTGTAGTTATTACAAGGTAACTAATAATTACATAATTTGTTCATACTATATACAAACTAGATAAAATTTATTTCTACAAAACACTATAACATTTATTTTTATTTATTGTACTTAGGCATAACAAAAATATTTTGTGGAAAGTTCTTCTCAAACATTTCCTTTATTGCTTCTTGCCTTGAAGAGTCTCCCAACAATGTTGCTTTTAACCGTGGAGGTATGGTGTTGCCAGCAACTAAGGGTTGTATGTTGTAGCACAATTCCACTACCTCCTTTGGAGGAACTGTAACAGAAAACTTTTTATATCCTGAAAACATGTATGAATCAGTTCCTTCTACAGTTAGGTTAAGTCTCACAGGAATGTTTGTGTTTCCCTTGAGAACACATTTAAAAGGCACACTTGTCTGCAACTCCACTACTTCTGGATAGTTTACCTCTATTGATATGGGACAGTTGTCTATTGGCAATGCTGGCAAAGCAGTAGTGCTCATTATAAATAGGCCATCAGTTTCTTCTTTTCTTTTCCATTTAATATTGTAAAGTCCCAGTCTAGTTGGTAGCTCTTTAGGCATATTTTTTGCTCTTAAACAAACAGCATCAGAAGCAACATCTTCATCATTTACCTCCAGATTTTTTATGCATGATTGGGATTCATTGTCACAGTGCTCAAGGCAATCAATGTTTTCTAATTCTGTATCAAGTATTAATAATGGCCATGGACTTAATATTTTTATTTGAGGCAAAACTATAAAAGCATCATCTATAAAGCACTTTGTAATTGGCTTGAAATTTAAATCTGAAAAATTTACATTTACTTCAAAGGGTTTAATTACAGTAATCTTAGTAAGAAACTCTTTCATACATTGCAATCTTGGAGTTTCATTAAAAGTGATTAAGTAAGATACTTTAATCTGTACCGTAGTACATGCAGTTTTATTGCTCTTCAAGTAGAATTTGTTTGAGTAGCAACATGATTGATTAATATTCGCCACATGAATTGTTAAAGGTTGAGTTTGGGACTCACTTGCTTTAAGACTTAATTCAGTCACTGATTCAGGGTTGGGGTTATCATGAGAGCTGACAAGTGACAGTGAAATTGTGACTTCAAAAACAGGACTTTCCTCATCATTTGTAATAGTAAAGATGGTAGGAAACCACTCTCCTTGAAGTGCAGGAACATTATTAGATATACTCATAGATAGTTGGCATTCTCTTGACATAATTGAAGCTGATGTTGAAGGCACAATGCAATCAAATTCAAAATCAGTTTTTGGTTTCATAATAAAATGCAGTAATTCAGGATGTACAAACAAGTTAGTAGATTTATTATCCTCTATTTTAAAATTAAATATTATTTTTCTAGTTTGATTTCCTTCAAGGATAAAAGATACATTTCGTATATGTAACTGTGAGCCTATGTCTTGGGGATTTGATTTAAAGTGGCACAAAAATCTATGTACTTTATCTTTTTGTATAGTAAAACATGGGATTCCTTCTTTAGTTATTTGAATTTCTATTGTTTCTGTATTACTAGATATTGTAAGGTAAGCCTGTTTTATTTCAAGAGAAGCATTATGAGTATGCCTTACATAAATTTCCACTACAATTCCTTCATCCATTCTGTACTTAGATTGCAAAAATTTAGTTTTTACCTCTAAAAAACTCGATATATTAACCATATCAATAGCAATGAGCAAAGGATCTTTCTCTATAACATTCTGCCAGAAATCTACAGCTTTATTCTGTGATGTAATTGGGATATCTGGTTCAGGTGTAGGAATGGTACAGTTTAAAACTGACATGATATTTTGAAATATCCTATTTTTATCATTATTTGGTACCTGTATGTTTTTTGATAGAGCCTCAACAGAAAGCTGAATATAATCCTGTACTTTTGCAGATAGGTAAGCACATTGTAAAGCTCGATTGAGAACATGGGATGCAAGAAACCACCATTTCTCTCTTCTGTAATCCCAGAGCATATGTGTTAACAAGGTGAGGGCTTTGCCATAGTCGGCACAATAATAATATTCATTTGCCATTTCAACAACTAATTGCTTCCTCATCCGAGGAGAGTGGAATGTTTTGAATTGTGATATTGCACACCCTAAAAAACTTATGATCATTGCAGAGTGATTAAAAATTCTTTCATTATATTGGAGTGCTAAAACTGCACCTTGTTCTTTTTGTGGATCATGAGGATCGGCACTAAGTCTTCCCGGTCGCCAAGGGCGCTGGCCATAAAATTCAACTATACCCTCCATTGGATCAGGAGGAGCCGGATACTGAAGTGCCTCACAACAAACTGATCTCATGGCTTGTCTTCTCTTCACAGTAAATTGGGCTGCATATTGGTAATAAAAACCTGGATGTTGTGACTGTATAGCTGGAAGTCCAGCTCTAATTGCTTCATCAAACAATTCACCGAAGGCACTATACTGCCTAGCAATCCATGCATAGTGTTCAAACAGAAGTTCTGTTGGGCCAATTCTGCTTTTATATCTTTCAATATGATTTTTAAGCTGCGCAATAGCATCTCTTGGTAGATTTAAGGCAAAAAGTAGTTTACATAATTTATAATTTATATATCCTGCAACTGTTCTAATTTCATGAATATTTGTATCCACTTGACGTGTTTCCAGTAAATTATTAAAAGCATGCATATAATGTTTGTGTGCTGTACTAAAATCCTGTTTCATTTCATTTAAAAAACCAAGTTTAAATTGATGACGAACAAATAGATATTGATGTGTGGTCTTGTTCAAATGATCTCTATGCTGCTTTATATTTTTAGTTTCATGATGATAATAATTTTGGGCTATATCATAAAATGCATTCTCTAGTCTTATGATGTAGCCCATGAGGTGATCACTATGTGGAAGAACAAACAATGATTTGGACTGTATTTCACATGCAGCACACAGTGCCTGTGCTCTTTCTGCACCAAGCATATATTCTGAAGGTGGAGGAGAGAGGCCACTCTGAACTACTACTACAGCAACGCGAGTTGCATGGCCCTCTACCGCTGCTCTTATAGACTGGACTCTTGAAGCGCATTCTATAATTTTCTCATTACATTGTGGATCATTCCATTCCATGTCATAAAATATAACTATAACTGCTGGTATTAAAGATATCCTCTTGGGTATCCAGTTTTTCTTTAAAATCCCTTTAGGGATGTACCACTCATATGAGTTTCGTTTAGGCTTTACCACTGGATATTCAAAAGTATTGTTGAGTAATTTAAATCTTACCGAGGCTCGATCAGGCCGTCGGTTGTTATAAAAAGCATCCCATATGGCTTTATGAATTGCGTTATTGATAGTATCTAGTCCAGAGAGTCCAATTAAAGCAAGAGGTTTCTGAATAATTTCTGGTGGAAACTCTGTGTTATCACTAGGTTGCGACGCCATAATTATTTCTAACTTCGTATTCCACTTTAATTTTATACGTACAAAAAAGTACAAATTGCAGAACTAAACTGTTACAAATGCATATTTGCATGTTTCCATTTATATCATTGTATGTATTAAATTTAATGAACTGCACAGGAGAGAAATTCAGGACTGCTAAGTGCTACGGCTGATTTCTTGCTAGATTTTCCACAGACTACAGAAATAAAGTAGAAACACAGATGAAACCAAAGACTACAATGTGATAACGGGACTATAGGATAGATTAAATTACATAGTCTGACAAACAAGTACTAGGAAAAAAAAAAAGCGCGGGAAACTTCGTTCATGGTAGACGTATTTTTCACGGTGTTGAATATTTAATTTAATTTTACTAGTTAAAACGCAGAGGATAAGCTGGTAGTTTTAATTTTTGTATTATATGTAATCTTTATATCATATTTGTGTATAGTGTCATCGTGTAGTCGGTAAGTTTTTGTAATTTCTGTAAATATTGTATGAACAAGCCCCCCGATCTAGGTCGGGGGGATGATGGCCTTGTTGGCTTGAATCTCCCTGTGGGATCAAATGTATCTGTTGGTTCACAAGATGAATTTGACAAAATGGATACCGATTGTTCGGTATCATCTCAAACAGGTGAAGGAAGTCGTAAACGAACACGTTATTTGCGCCTTTGTCGCCAATGTACGAAAATTAAGAAAAAGAAAGGTAGTGGTTCTAGCGGTGATTACTGTCAGTGCGAAAGCTTATGCAATGTAGAAGATGAGTCAATTTTAATTAAAAAGGTTACTTCAAAACCTATATCTCAATCCACGTCATCTCCACACTTGCAAAATAATAATAATTCACATAGCACATCCTCTCGACCATCAACATCTTACACGGAAAATTCAAATATCTCTCAAGACTCTAACGCGGGAAATTTAAACAACACCACAACTTCAGTAACCAATACGGACCCCCGTTCGATTGGCCGTGCTGAATATGTTTCTACCGATGTTTCCCCTTATTTTATACATGTTCAACGTATTCAAAGTTCACCTGACGATGGGACTATTCTCCATCCAATAACATTTGGCAATTTTTTAAAGCAGAACAAATTTAATAATATTATTCCCGGAAGTGTAAAGCGTATAGGAAGAAACAGGTGCGTAGTTGGCTTTTCCGATTATAAAGACGCCAATAATTTTCTTAACTGCAATCTTTTGGAAACGAAAAAGTTAAAAGCCTTCATTCCCACTTTCAGCGTAACAAGAATGGGTCTAGTTCGCGGGGTCCCTGTAGATTGGAGTGTAGAGGAAGTTCAACAAAATGTATCCGTACCTATAGGCTGCGGCAAAATACTTAAAATAAGACGTTTGAATCGCAAGGTAAAAATTAATGACTCGGTTTCTTGGAAACCCTCTGAATCAGTTGTATTAACATTTGATGGGCAAGTTTTACCAAAAAGGATTTTCATGTGTTATAATGCTCTTCCAGTAGAAATATATATTTATCCTACCATACAATGCTATAAATGCTGCCGTTATGGTCATACCAAAGTTCAATGTCGTTCTAAGACTCCAATATGTTATAACTGTGGAGGTCAACATGCAGGTGTATCATGTGACAGGTCAGATAAAGATCCTCTGTACTGTGTAATGTGTGAAGTCGAAGGGTCCCATTCAGCGATAGATAAGTCATGTCCAGAATTTGTGAGACAGACAGAAATCAAAGTTAAAATGGCTCAGAGCTGCATGTCTTATGCCGAAGCCAGTAAATATTTTTCTTCTATTAAGCCTTCATACGCAGATGCATTAAGTTCAACAATTCCGGAAGTACCAAAACCCGTATATTCTTCCGCATCGAAGTCTGTATCTCGTGATAATTCTACTAATGCCTCAAATAAAAAGACAATATTCTTAAAACCTCGCTCTCCTCGTAAACCACAACATGGTTATGATCGTGTTGCTCATTATAATGTTTTAAAAGATTTCCAAGTTCCAGAGCCTAAAAATGGCAGTGCTCTGGTTGGACACAAAAATAAAGAAGAAGAAAAATCTGATGTATTAGAAATGATACTAGCATTATTAACTAGTTTAATAAACTCAAACTTATTGAAACCGTCCCACGTTGCCTCTATTAATGAAAAAATTAAATCAGTTAATGTTATTAAAAATAATGGATTCCAAGATAATTCAATGGAATTGCAGGAGTGTTGTTCCAAAGAAACATGATTTGATATATTTGATAAATAAACATTCTCCCGTTGTTGTTGCGTTATCTGAAACGTGGTTGAAGCCAGGGTACCTATTAAGGATCCCAGGATATACCTGCTTGCGTGATGATAGATTTGATGGCCATGGTGGCGTAGCGTTACTTGTCAGGAACTCAATTAATTTTTCTGAAATAGCGTTTTCTTCATTAATCTCTAATGATGCCATTAATATTGTCGGCATAAAAATTGATAATATTTCTATAGTTTCCATTTACCTAGCTCGTTCCTCTTTTGTTATTCTCAATAGCGTTAATAATTTACTTTCTTCACTTAGTCGTCCATTCCTTCTATTGGGTGACTTTAACTCTCATCACCAAATGTTTGGTTGTGGCACTACTGACTCCAATGGTGTACGTTTAGTTGAAATATTAGATTTACATAATTTGTGTTTACTTAATACTGGCTCACCAACCAGACGTACAAAGCCTAATGAAAAGCTTAGCGCGGTTGACTTATCAATTTGTACTCCAGATCTTGCTTCTTCTCGTTCTTGGTACACTTCATCATCTACTTTTGGCAGTGATCATTTCCCGATTATCATATCCTCACCTATTAGACGCTCTCCTTATCAAAAACGACAACCTCGTGTGAAATATAAATTAAATAATGCTGATTGGCTTGCATTTAAAATCCTTGTCGAATCTAAAATAAATGATTTGCCTGAATTAGTTAGCGGTGGTGAGACCAATTCCTCTAAAGCTTTGGCTACATGTTTAATAGAATCTGCCGATCAGATTTTTTCTGTCAAACGAAATCCGTCTAATAAGATTCCTTTTCCTCCATGGTGGGATAGAGAATGTATGGTTGCTGTAAGCAGAAGAAAGGAAGCTGAGAGAGTCTATGCTGAGGACATGTCCAATGAAAATTTAGATATTCTCAATGAAGTTATTAGTACCACACGTAAATTCCTCAGAGATAAAAAGCAGGCAGGCTGGAAAATTTTTTGTACTTCTTTATCTCCTTCTACGTGCCCTTCAGAAGTTTGGACAAGTATTAAACGTTTTCGATCTGCTTTCAAAGAATCTTTATCATCGTCTTCACTTCCCCCTTTTTTAACAAATGCCTTTTTAGACAGATTAGCTCCTCCATCAGCTGCTGAATCGATCTACTTTCCTTTGGAATCGTCTTTGATAGATGACAGTTCCTCTTTAAACTCTCCTTTTTCATTACATGAATTGAAAGGTGTGCTTTCACATGTTAAAGATTCATCTCCTGGTCAGGATGGTATTATGTACTCATTTTTATCTCATCTTGGTGATACTGCCTTAATGTATTTTTTAAATTTAATAAACTCCGTCATGGTCACAGGTAATATTCCTGAAACATGGAAGTCTCAAGAAGTTATAGCGATTAAAAAACCTAACAAACCTACCAATGATGTTGCCTCATATAGACCTATTGCGTTGTCCTCCGTTTTAACTAAAATTGCTGAACATCTTGTGAAGAATCGTTTGGAATGGTTTATAGAAAACAATAATTTAATAGCCAATAGTCAATACGGTTTTCGGAAGTCAAAATCTACAATAGACAATTTAGCTATATTGACCACAGATATTCGCATAGCTTTTTCGCGTGATGAAGATATTGTTGCTGCCTTTTTGGACATCTCTGCCGCCTATGATAATGTGAACATTTCTATTCTACAACGCAAATTATTAGAGCTACAGGTTCCTACGTTATTAATACGTTTTATCATCAATTTACTATCATGCAGATACATATCATTAATCGTTCAGAAAGATGGTAATATTACCGAGTTAAAGCGTACAGTTTTTAAAGGCCTTCCCCAAGGTTCGGTACTAAGCCCACTTTTATATAATATTTACACGTATGATTTAGAATTATCTATAAATTCCCATATAAATGTGCTACAATATGCAGATGATCTTCTTTTTTATTCCGTTGATAAATCTGTGGTTAAGGCTTGCAATTCCATGTCTAGTTCACTTAATTGTCTTAATATCTGGTTAGTTAAAAATGGCCTAGATCTATCAGTTTCCAAAAGTTCTATAGTCGTATTTTCCAAAAAACGCACAACTCCTATAATAAATGTGACCTTCAATGGTCAATCTTTGCCACTCCAAACAAAAATTAAATTTTTAGGAGTTATATTGGATTCAAAATTGTCTGGACTTGCCCATTATGAACATGTTGTTATGAAATGTGCACAGCTGCTTAACATCATGAAATGCCTTTCAGGTGTATGGTGGGGTGCTCATCCGTTTTCTATGAAACTTGTGTATAACGCGCTTATAAGATCTGTTTTAGATTATGGCACATTTCTCTTAGATGGAGGAAGTGTCTTGGGAAGTAAAAAACTTGATGTCATTCAGTCAAAAGCTTTGAGAATTGTGACAGGAGTAATGAAATCAAGCCCATCCAATGCTTTACAAGTAGAATGCTGCGATCCTCCTTTAAAATTAAGAAGGCAATTTTTAAGTGATCGATTCTTGTTCAAATCTATGCAGTTTTCTAACCACCCTCTACATGGAAGGCTGCATGAATTGAACAATATTATTTATACATCCCGTTACTGGCGTCACAAATCATTACCATGTCTAATAATAAGCTTTCGTAAATTTTTAACATTACACAGCCGCATTCATCGATCTCCATCATTACCCATATTTATGACACAATTCAATTCTTTAATTCTTGATCCGGATATAAGATATAATATAGGCGTCCGTAAGCAAGATATTCTGGAAACAAATATTCGTTTCATGAGTAGCGTTGAGGAACAAAATTGGGAAGGTTGGGATTATATTTTTACAGATGCCTCTAAAATCTCTGTTGATGATTGTGTTGGAGTTGGTCTAATTCATTGGCAACATAAAATAATTCAAAAGATTAAACTTCCTCCTGAATCCTCGGTTTTTACTGGAGAGTGTTTTGCTCTTTTAAAAGCTTTAGAACTAGTTATTTTATTAAAATCTAAAAGTACAATCATATTTTCAGACTCAAAAAGTGCACTACAATCTCTTGAAAAATTTCCTTTCCAAATGAAACTTTGTTATCCTATTATTTGCGAAATACGTGATAAGCTTTTAATATGTTCTCAAAGAAATTACACCGTTATCTTTGCATGGATTCCAAGTCACAGTGGAATTAAAGGAAACGAGAAAGCCGATGAGCTTGCTAAAGAAGCTATAAAGGATGGAGACATAGTCCCATACATTAATTATTGTCATGATTTAGCTGCTCTCCCGAAAACCCATCTTTGGGAGTCATGGAATGATGTTTGGTTGAGAAGCAGCAAGTTCAAAGGCAAACATTATGCTGAAATTCAACCCAGGATCCCCAGTAGACCATGGTTCTTTGAGATTAAAAGTTCTAAAACTGTCACTTCTATCATTTCCAGAATGCGGTTAGGACATGTTTGTACACCTCATCATTTAGCAAGGCTTCGTATTATTGATAGTAATATTTGTGAGTGTGGAGAAGATATTGGTGACCTTGACCATATTTTCTTTTCTTGTTCCCAATATGACCGTACCTCCTTTCTGAATTCTTTACAATCACTTCATGTTCCGTTTCCGACTAAAATCTCCTGCCTTTTGCTTTATCCTTTATTGTATTATAATGTATTATCTTCTTTCATAATCTATAATAATATTAAGATGTAATATGTTTATGTACATATTTTATTTTTAACCAGCTTATCCCTTTATTTCCTTCTGATGTCTTTGTTTATTTTTTTTTCGCGTGTAGTTTCCCAACCTTTTACTTGAAACTGGCATAAAGTTGAAGCTGTTGCCATAATATTAAAAAAAAAAAACAAGTACTAGATTCGAATTCGAGGCATCGAATTTCTTGAATCAGATTTTGATTATGGTTTCGAATGAATAAATATTTTTAATTTTAAGTTGAGCATCTTTATTATTCCTGTTTTTGGTGGAGTAGAAATGTTGGTATATTAATTTTGATGTAGTTAATGTTTTCGCTTTGCTTGTATTAATTTTTTAACTAATTTTTTTGGAGACACCAAACCTTTAAAAAAAAAATAATTTAGTTTAGCAAATATCAAGGTTGTTTTTTCAGACTATATGCAGGGTTAACGGATGGAAGGATTTTTAATTGGCCACCAGAGGCTTGAGCCTAAACGACTAAAATTACAAAAAAAAATAATTTGTATATTTAAACAATAGATTCGTAACATTCTATTACAGCCTAGGGTAGGATTTATTTTTATAAACACAAAATACTTTTACTGTCGAACATAATATGCATGTTCTCTTTGAGATCGGTCCGCGCTAAGGTACCATTTATTATATCAAGTACGTAAATGTTGGCATTGATAAAGTGGCGGTAATTAATAGCAAAGTTACAACTACTAGAGCATTTTCCTTCCAATAGTCTCTATTAATCGTCAACACTTCATTACTGCAAAATTAATAATGTATCCTCAATCTAAGATTATAACCAATCTTGGATAGATTCATATCTAAAGATCGATCTCTAATCTACATGCCAATATAATAAAGGGTATTTCAACAAGAAGTTTGTTTTTCAATTGTGGCAACACCGAGAACGTGATAGTTTTGACATTTAGTTTTTGGCGGTATTCGTAGCAGGTGCTTTGGCAATTATTACAATGAATTCAATTTCGCTCGAAAATCGCATTAAAATAATTCAAATCCACTATAAAAATGGTGGTTCTGTTAAAGTTACATTTCGTAAAATTCGTGATATTTTCGGCCAGCATAATCGTCCTTCTGAGACCGCTATTAAGAATTTGGTCTCGAAATTTGAGTCGACAGGCTCGGTACAAAATGTGCCAACACCAACACGTGTTCGACCGGGTCGTTCAACAGAAAACATCGCCGCCGTGAGCCACAGTGTTGAAGAAGATCAAAATTTGTCAATTTCACGACGTTCTCAACAATTGGGGTTATCCAAAAGCACAACATGGCGAATTTTGCGAAAGGATTTGGCTTTGAAGCCTTAGTGTTCAGGAGTTTAAAGGTAAATAAAACAAAACCCATGTTTTAGTTAAATTTGTGTCAATATTATTGTATGTTTATCAATCAAAACTATATCAAATTGAATTACGATAATTGCAGAAGATGCTGACTCTCCAATCAGGCCCTATGAGTGTATGGATGTATCGGACAAAGGAAATGTGTTTTGTACAGGCAGCCAACTTGTAAAAGATGAGTGTTATATTGTTTTTTGGGATCCTCGTACAACAAAGCCCTTGGGAGCTTACTGGGAAAGTCATACTGAAGACATCATTCAGGTATACTTGCTTAACTTATTAAAATCGTTTTTTTGCCTTCCATTTTGTAATGCATTTATAGCACTGATGTTTGGCTAAGTATTACATTTGAGTTTATTGTTTTACAATAAAATAATGGTTAACTACATACATTTGCTTTAAGTTATAAATACCATGAGATATTTAATATTAAAACTTGTTACAGGTGAAATTTAAACCAAATACTAACACAGTTTTGACATCTGGTGCTACTGATGGTCTTATTAATATATTTAACATGAAGAAGACAGTGCCCTGCTATACTCACTGAATGTTGGCAACTCTGTGGAGAAACTTACTTGGCTCAATGACGATCAACTGGGCTGCGTTACACAGTCTGATGACCTACAGATATGGAACACAGCCACTGGTGACATGATCAAAGAATATAGTAGAGATAAAGTTGCTAGGAGTATTAAGGTACATTTATTTTAAGGATTTTCACTATATAAAGGATTTAAAAAAAAAATTATTTTGCCATTACTAAAAGTATATAATAATTATTATATCAACATTTTACAAAATTCCAATGTATATAGATATTTTAATTTAAGTGTACATACATTTCAGAGGAGCAGAGATGATGATTGTTATGTGGTAAACATGTTCCCTGGACCCGACAATAATAACTGGTTGCTGGCTGGCTCTCATGGTGGAAATGGGTAATTTCAAATGTTTACTATCTTAAAGTATAGTATGATAAAGTACTTTATATGCTGAAGGACCTATATAATTTATGACATTATAGAGTTGGTGGTAATCTAACTTAAAAGGAATGTTACATTGTATAAGCAACAAGACAAAAAAAGTTTTTTGAGTGTTTATATTATGTGGTGTGATATGGTAATTACATCTTAATTTTTAAACTAGAAATTGTCACAACTTTAGAGTTAAAACTTGCTAGCAGCTTCCATATAAATGAAATTAATAGGTAATTGTTTTTGCAGCAACACTCTGAGGTCACTTAGTATAGCTGAGAAACGATTATCGCCTAGCACAGACTTTGTCAACAACAAACAAATTGTTAGATGCTGCCACTTTGATACACATGTGAGTCCCTTAAATAAAACTCATAATTCATGTTTTAATGTATTTGATGATTTTTTATCATTTTTATATCTTGTCTACCATAAAAATGGAATAATTATATATATGTGAATTGGAAAAAGTATTTGAACAAAAAATACACTTTTTTATTGTAACATAAAATAATTATACTGCATCAAAATTTGACTTTTTTAAGTTGGTTTAAAAAGTGTTTTCTCCTCTCTCATTGGCTGACACTCTACTAATAAAATGGGTGTCAATTAGCTGCAGTTATTGTCTTTTATGCCCGACCCGCAGTCACATTTGCCCCTCTATTTCATACAAATATCATTGTTGATAAGTATATTTTTTTTTTATAGAATAGGGGGGCAAACGAGCTTGCGGGACGACCAAAAAGGGCAGTCCACGCAGCCCATAGACACCCATTATTAGTGGGTGCGTTGCCGGCCTTTGAGGGAGGAGTAGGCTCGTTTTTTAAAAATTTGGAGGTCGTATCTCTGAGGGAAGACCCCTCCCGGGAGCCGATTCCACAGTTCGCTAGTTCGCAAAAGATAATGCCTTGTGAAGCGGACCGTGGAAGACCTCCAACCATCAAGATGATGCTGGTGAAATTTAGAGGTCGTTCGGCTCGTACGGTGATGAAAAGAGGCAGGAGGGATCAACCCAAACAATTCTTCCGAACACTCTCCGTGATAAACTTTGTAAAAAACGCAAAGAGACGCAATGTCTCTGCGTAGCGATAGAGAATCAAGCCGATCAGTAAGACATTGGAGATTGACAATATAATCTTGTTATTAACATCATAATTACACGTTTATCATCAAGACTTTCTTTTTTCAGAATAACCTCTTAATAACAGCAGGTGAGTCAGGTCTAATCAGCGTATGGAGTGAAGAGCAATCACGCGAACGTGACGTCACGCATGTGCACAAAAACGATAAGTTGCATGCACATAGACATAGACCATACTAGATAGATTATTGCCAGAAATGTGATTAGCCTTAATTGATATTAGATTAATGACGTAGTACTTTTCTCAAACAACTAAATATTGCTACTAGGACTTTTATTCTGTTAGTCAAGGTTTAAGATCTACATTCTACACAATAAAAACACTATTACGACAGGTACCATATTAATATAGACCTTATAAAACGTAGTGAATATGACTGAGAACATAAAATGTCAACAACGAAACGATAGTTCTGTTTGTGCAAGCGATAGACTCACGATTTTTTAAAATAAAATCATGAGTTATGAATGAAAATCAATGTTACGAATTACTATTATTTATTATAAATAATTATTGCTTGTATTATAAATAATTATCGATTGTTGTTTTCACAGTTTGTTAAAACCATTTCGCGTTAGATCTTATAATTTAAGATATAAAATATTTCTCTCTATAATTTTAATAGTATAGAAAAACTTAAGTTGAGTTTTTTTTAATGTGGCTCATCTGATATTAAGTGATACCGTCGCTCATGGACACTCCTATTGCCACAAGGCTCGCAAATGCGTTGCCAGCCTTTTAGTAATGGTAAGGCACGGGATAATTTTCAAAGTCATAATTATACTATGACTATGAAAATTGTTAATAGTTCAGTAATAAGCGGGCATAAGGCTTTTTACGTTGTATGAACTCCCTACAGAAGAGTAACGGCCAATATGGAAATGATTATTTCGTAACTGTATAAATAAAACATTTTAATATTTAATCATTGTGTTTTATTACAACTCCAAATATTATATTAATAATATGGCTGGTTAAAACATAAATAGAATCAGTCCTCCATTAAAATACATGAAATTTCATATACCATAAAATCAGGTAAACATATAACCCAGAAAATATAAAGCTATTAACTAATGGTCTAACTACCACCACTCCTTAAAGTCAATTTGTACTCGAATATAATTCTAAACTCATGTTTATTACAATAGCATTAAAACAATAAAATTAAGCTAAAAAGCACATGTTAATTAATGTAAATAATTCATTAAAAATCCAATAAAATAATGTATGGTTAATATGAACCTTGAATAAAAAATGCAATTTTGTGATCTTTGGTTATGAAGCAAAATAAAACGCATCATAAACTGTATCTTTACTCTTACTTGTTCGTAAGAAACATGAGAAGTCTGAAACAAAAACATACACATTAAAATTTGATGTTTTTTAACAATTTAGGACAATGTATGTACGTCGCCGTGTGAAAATAGCACCGTCTGACTTGTGGTATTTGAGATCGCTGTATATTTTTTTTTTAAATTGACAACAGTTATGTACAGGGGTACAATGAATATATGTCGACAGTAATCTTGATACTTAATAGGTTTTTGTTATATTACTTTTATAATTAAAGGAAAAATTCTACAAAGACTAGGCTGTTTGGTCGAAAGACTATGGCCTGCGCCATTGGCGATAAGTGAAAAAAGAAAGTGTCAACTGTCAAGTCTGAAAACAACTTTTTGTATTTGTAGTTTGTACTTATTAACAATAAGTGAAATCTCCGTTTTAGAGTTAATTAAATAACACTTTCAATAACTTACAATTATTTAATTAGAACATTCCTTGAATACTCATTTTCAATAAATAATTAAATAGCGCAGAATTGGGGTATAACGGACAAGAATTATGGCTTCACAAGCTTTAGCTTCCCTTACTGCTACTTATACCGACTCTGAAGGAGAAGAAGATATGGAAGATGGGCAACAAACTCCCGAAAAAGATGCAACCAAAACAACACAATCCGAACCTGCTAGCCCAAAAACTGTCATTGATAGTAAACAAAGTTTGTCAGAACCATCCTCTCCCAAAAGAAGACTTGTCTCATATGTGGATGACACTGTGGTGTCAGATGAAGAAGAAATGTCCCCTTCTGCAGAGGGACAGGATGACATGAGAAGACTATCTATGGAAACAGACACAGACGATGCAGTCCAACGTTCAGATGCTGATGACTCTCAAGATGGAGTAATAATACCACCTGAGCCACCAGGCAAATGTCCAAAGGAATTACAGGATTCCATTGCTAAATTCTATAACCGAATGCTCACTGAAGGATATGATATGAACAAAATAATTCAAGACAAAAAGAATTTTAGAAATCCTAGTATTTATGAAAAATTGATCCAGTTTTGTGATATCAATGAATTAGATACTAATTATCCACCTGAAATATATGATCCTTTAAAATGGGGTAAGGAGTCTTATTATGATGAATTAGCGAGAGTTCAGAAAATAGAAATGGAAAGAAGAGAAAAGGAAAAAAAGGAGAAATTGTCAAAAATAGATTTTATATCTGGTAAGAAGACTGACAGTGATGAAGAGAAAAAAAGAAAGTCGAAATGGGATCAAGCTGCACCAAATGTTGGCTCGAAGCCAACAATTAAGCAACCAGGTCTTCTTCAACAGCCTCTTACGACTAATGTTACAGGAACAAAGGGTACAGTAATATCAGCATTTGGTTCAATATCTAAAAAACCAAAGATCTGAATTGTTATAACATAATATGTCGAAACTGTTACCCCACATGAATGAGTATTAAAGATGAATAAGCAACTAATACAAGCAATACTATTGTTGCCTGTAGGCTTTGTTTACTTAATATAACCCTCTATCTTATATTTATTATATTTTCTCTCTTCAGTTTTTTTTTCAAATATATTTGGCTAATATACAATTATAAGTAAAAGACATGTAGTCCATTGAAATGTTATAATTTGAGGGCCAAACAACATGGGACATGTAGGGGGGTCAATCCAAGCTTAACCTCAAGTTTGTGGTGTAAGGGCAACCCCTTGACGTGCTTATCCCCCGGCCGCCATGTTGGAAAAAGGGGGTGCAAAAAACGCGTTTTTGGCTATATCCCTTTTACTATCCATCATACATAAAATTTGTAAAGACACATTTTGTAGCAAATCGCTTTGCCTACAATTATGTCTATATAACTTTTTATCATAAATCCAAAATAAAAAAGTTGTATATATATCTAACCAGATGGATAGTGGACACTTTGCCTAGGTAGAAAGAAATAATCTATCTGATATAATATATTATGTATTATTCTATCTGTGTACCGACATGCTCTGTTATCGATGTTTTAGTTCTTTAATCTTTGCTTGATAGTTGATATTCTTTGTTTATTAATTTGTCTTGTTAAATGTTATTCTTGTTTTGATCGCAGTGCTTACGAGTAGTAAAAATTAATAAAATAAATTAAAAATGTCTGATGTACCTGAAAATAGCCCCTTACCTACTTGTAGTAAAATTTCTTTTTTATTAGAGCTAAAAAAGGATGAGGGTCCTTCGCCTAAAAAGCGTAAGACTGCCTTTGACGAAGACCCGTCTGTTAAATTAGAACATAGGTTGGGGGGTATATTGTGTTGCGCAGTTTGCTTGGACCTGCCTCCAGCCGCCGTATACCAGGTATTCCAAAACAGCTGATACTGATACATTGAATTTACAATATATCAGCTGTTTTCATTTGATTAATTTATGTTTTACCTAAATGAAATGTTTCCAATTCGTAGTTACAATCGTTTAAATCACTTTTTTGGGTTATGTCTTATGAAATAATATTTGCTATAGTTATCACTTTTAATTTGATCCTGTTGTAATCAATCATGTAGCAAGTATTAATATTATTTTCTAAATATTGTCTTCGAAGTTTATCAAAACAAGAAATATATATTCTTACTTCTGTATGTAAAAAATTTTGTTATTTTGTAATAAGCGAATTACTGTGACATAGTATAAGTTTTATATAGTCTAATTATCATCTTATAGACATATGTAGGAGTTGTAAGTGTTAATTGTTGTGTAATTTTAAATCAATAAAGAAATATTTTAAGATATTATAGGTCTTTCTTTATTGAGCTACCATATCCCTCTTTCATAAATCCCAGTATTATTATGACATGCAATTGATATAATGTGTTGAGATTATGATTGTATGTAATATGTTTTATGTTCAACACTCTTTTAAGTTTTTATAACGTACTCATTCAAGCCAAACAAGTTTTTTAATGACCATAAAATTGTCTTTAATGGACAGTTAAGTTCAACTGAACCTTTAAGTAGTTGTACTTATTTGTGTTTTCAGGTTCATGGATGAGAGGGGCAGAGGTAGAACATATTATCATATCACTTAAATTTTTGTGTCAAATAACTACATTGTTTCTTTTTATAATTGGAAAATAATGTTTTTAAACTTTTACTTCAGTATTTAATAGTGGATGCTGTTTATTTTGTGTACACACATTTACAACTCACAAATAGTGAAAGTCCTAACAATCACAATCCTGTTATTAAACTTGAGTTGTCTTGCAGTGTAGCAATGGACACTTGATGTGTGCCCCATGTTTCACTCATCTACTGGCGGATGCGCAGCTTCGTGACGAGTCAGCTACCTGCCCGAATTGCCGTGTCGAGATCTCCAAAACCTCAGCCTCCAGAAACCTAGCAGTTGAAAAAACTGTTTCTGAACTGCCTTCTGAATGCAAATTTTGTACTCGTGTCTTCCCTAGGCATGCTTTGCAAAATCATGAAGACAAGATTTGTGAAGATAGGTAATTTATTGCTTATTCTGTAAATGTTTACATAATTTTCTCACCTTGGATTGAAAAATCATTTGTACTTCTTATTCATATATATTTTTAGGATAAGAATTCATATTAAATTTGTTGACATACATGCAGGTATGAAAATTAGTTCTTGATTTAATAAGACATAGGAGTCATTAAAACTCTGTCCCGCAGTGGAAACGAGTACAAGTTCTCTCAGTTATCTGTGGAAGTAGCGTCGCCCGCGGCTGTGAGTGGTTTGGTTCGCATCGTGGTGTGGGTAGTCGGCCTCCTGCTGGCTTCCTTCAGGAGCCGACCGCTCGAGGCGACGGCACACAAGCGGCGTAGGTATCGCAGGTGTGTGCCGCCGCTTTGTTCGTTCCTAACGTATCGTAAGTGCTTCGTAACAAACTGTGATGCGACCCGACACTCCAGTACCGTAGGAGGCATTGATTCGGTAGTGACGTGGGATGCTGTGGCAGGCTGACGGGGTGTCTCTACGAGCGTATCGGATGCGGATGGCGCGGGCCTGCGCACGAGGCCAGCGCACACGAGGCGGTCTGCGAGAGGCCGCACAAATCGGCAGGAGATGTGCTGCCGGCGCTGGCGGAGCGCGAGGCGCGGGCCGCTGACCACACACGCGTCTACACGCAGATATTCTCCCTCCTGTCCCTAGAGAAGATTACTTTTAATGGTAATCATCACCACTGATAGCGTTTTAAATGGAAATTGGGTGGCATATAATTATTCGGTTTGTATCAGTTAAAACATATATTTATTTGAAAATGATGTATTATTTTTTACATAAACCTTTGTAATAGACAATAGTGAACCTTACCGCTCTCTAAGAGGGTAAGAGCTAATATGTCGGGGGTAAACAGATTTGCAGCTGAAGCCGTACCGCACGGAAGAGTTCATCCATAAGCTGTACTACGAAACGTTGCGGTTTCCTTCATTCGGGCATCAATGGGTGGTGAAGGCTTTCATCAACAATAACCAGCCACACCCCACCCACACTGCGCATCGTGAGATAACATACCAGGTACACCGCATTCTTAAATAATGGCAATTTCATTAAATTTGGTAATATTAAATATATTTACATATTACGAAATCTAATGAAATGAAATTTTTTATGCATATTCAGTAAGTTAAGGGTGGTCAACCTTAATTTTTGTTTTTATTGTTTAATGATAAATACTCGCATACAAAAATACCCCTATTTAATATTATAGTAATTTGTTATTTTTATTGAACTAAAAAAAAGTTTTGCCGGGTCAGCTAGTACGTTTTAAAAATAACCTTTATTACTACATAATATGTTATTTCATATAAAAAGTATGGTAACCATGGTAACAAATACCACGTTATATTTACGGTTTCAAAGTGATAAACAACTAGTATATGGTTTGTAATCTCGTCTAATCTACTTGGACAGCTAATCCTAAAGAGCAAGCCGCAATGCGAGCTCTCAGTGCAGTGGGTAGTAGCGAGGGGTCCCTTTGGCGAGGCGCGCTTGGCCCCTCGGGTCTCATCACACACCTTCCGCGGCGATGACGACCCTGCGCCTGCGCCTTTGCCGCTCGCTGACCCTGAGGACACCAACCGGTTGCTCTCCAACAAAGCCATACATTTTAGGTAACGATAAATGATCTCCTCTATGTATACTTGTAACCTCACTCGATTTCACGTCGTACACTCGAAAAAGGTGGTCATTTATTCACAACAATTATCTTAATATATATAAATTACATGTCACGTTGTTTGTCCGCTATGGACTCCTAAACTACCGAACCGATATCAATCAAATTTGCACACCGTGTGTAGTTTGATCCAACTTAAAAGATAGGATAGCTTACATCTCAATTTCTACCCGCAATATTATTTTATTGCAAAATATATTTGGTTTATTATTTGATAGTCACAATTCAAACAGATGGCGCTGTATTGAAAGTACCAACGTTTCACATAAGCTACAATTTAATGGCATAACCAGCAAAAAAGCATGGTGGTCCCCATGACTGGTGTTCTCCTACCGTTTCCCTTGAATGGTTTGCTACTATGTAATATAACAAAAGCCTATTAAGTATCAAGATTACTGTCGACATATATTCATTGTACCCCTGTACATAACTGTAGTCAATTTAAATAAAAAATATACAGCGATCTCAAATACCACAAGTCAGACGGTGCTATTTTCACACGGCGACGTACATACATTGTTCTAAATTGTTAAAAAACATCAAATTTTAATGTGTATGTTTTTGTTTCAGACTTCTCATGTTTCTTACGAACAAGTAAGAGTGAAGATACAGTTTATGATGCGTTTTATTTTGCTTCATAACCAAAGATCACAAAATTGCATTTTTTATTCAAGGTTCATATTAACCATACATTATTTTATTGGATTTTTAATGAATTATTTACATTAATTAAAATGTGCTTTTTAGCTTAATTTTATTGTTTTAATGCTATTGTAATAAACATGAGTTTAGAATTATATTCGAGTACAAATTGACTTTAAGGAGTGGTGGTAGTTAGACCATTAGTTAATAGCTTTATATTTTCTGGGTTATATGTTTACCTGATTTTATGGTATATGAAATTTCATGTATTTTAATGGAGGACTGATTCTATTTATGTTTTAACCAGCCATATTATTAATATAATATTTGGAGTTGTAATAAAACACAATTATCAAATAATAAATGTTTTATTTATAAAGTTACGAAATAATCATTTCCATATTGGCCGTTACTCTTTTGTAGGGAGTTCATACAACGTAAAAATAAGCACACAAGACTTATGCCCCCTTATTAGTATAATTATGACTTTGAAAATTATCCCGTGCCATACCATTACTAAAAGGCTGGCAACGCATTTGCGAGCCATCTGGCAATAGGAGTGTCCATGGGCGACGGTATCATTTAATATCAGATGAGCCACATAAAAAAACTCAACAAGTTTTTCTATGCTATACGATTAAAATTATGGAGAGAAATATTTTATATTTGGAATTTTAAGTTCTGACGCGAAACGGTTTTAACAAACTGTGAAAGCAACAATCGATAATTATTTATAATACAAGCAATAATTATTTATAATAAATAATAGTAATTCGTAACATTGATTTTCATTCATAACTCATGATTTTATTTTAAAAAATCGTGAGTCTATCGCTTGCACAAACAGAACTATCGTTTCGTTGTTGACATTTTATGTTCTCAGTCATATTCACTACGTTTTATAAGGTCTATATTAATATGGTACCTGTCGTAATAGTGTTTTTATTGTGTAGAATGTAGATCTTAAACCTTGACTAACAGAATAAAAGTCCTAGTAGCAATATTTAGTTGTTTGAGAAAAGTACTACGTCATTAATCTAATATCAATTAAGGCTAATCACATTTCTGGCAATAATCTATCTAGTATGGTCTATGTCTATGTGCATGCAACTTATCGTTTTTGTGCACATGCGTGACGTCACGTTCGCGTGATTGCTCTTCACTCCATACGCTGATTAGACCTGACTCACCTGCTGTTATTAAGAGGTTATTCTGAAAAAAGAAAGTCTTTATGATAAACGTGTAATTATGATGTTAATAACAAGATTGTATACTTATCATTTATCAAAAATGATTTTTGTATGAAATAGAGGGGCAAACATGACTGCGGGTCGGGCAAAAGACAATAACTGCAGCCAATTGACACCCATTTTATTAGTAGAGTGTCAGCCAATGAGAGAGAAAACACTTTTTAAACCAACTTAAAAAAGTCAAATTTTTATCCAGTATAATTATTTTATGTTACAATAAAAAAGTGTATTTTTTGTTCAAATAGTTTTTCCAATTCACATAATTTTCATGGTAGACAAGATATAAAAATGATAAAAAATCATCAAATACATTAAAACATGAATAATGAGTTTTATTTAAGGAACTCACATGTGTATCAAAGTGGCAGCATCTAACAATTTGTTTGTTGTTGACAAAGTCTGTGCTAGGCAATAATCGTTTGTCAGCTATACTAAGTGACCTCAGAGTGTTTCTGCAAAAACAATTACATATTAATTTCATTTATATGGAAGCTGCTAGCAAGTTTTAACTCTAAAGTTGTGACAATTTCTAGTTTAAAAATTAAGATGTAATTACCATATATATATACCATACCATACCACACTACATAATATAAACACTCAAAAAACTTTTTTTGTCTTGTTGCTTATACAATGTAACATTCCTTTTAAGTTCGATTACCATCAACTCTATAATGTCATAAATTATATAGGTCCTTCAGCATATAAAGTACTTTATCATACTATACTTTAAGATAGTAAACATTTGAAATTACCCATTTCCACCATGAGAGCCTGCCAGCAGCCAGTTATTATTGTCGGGACCAGGAAACATGTTTACCACATAACAATCATCATCTCTGCTCCTCTGAAATGTATGTACACATAATATACATATCTATATACATTAGACTTATGTAAAATGTTGATATAATAATTATTATATACTTTTAGTAATGGCAAAATATATTTTTTTTTAAATCCTTTATATTGTGAAAATCCTTATAAATAAATGTACCTTAATACTCCTAGCAACTTTATCTCTACTATATTCTTTGATCATGTCACCAGTGGCTGTGTTCCATATCTGAAGGTCATCGGACTGTGTAACGCAGCCCAGTTGGTCGTCATTGAGCCAAGTAAGTTTCTCCACAGAGTTGCCAACATTCAGTGAGTATAGCAGGGCACTGTCTTCTTCATGTTCCAACAGGTTAAATATATTAATAAGACCATCAGTAGCACCAGATGTCAAAACTGTGTTAGTATTTGGTTTAAATTTCACCTGTAACAAGTTTTAATATTAAATATCTCATGGTATTTATAACTTAAAGCAAATGTATGTAGTTAACCATTATTTTATTGTAAAACAATAAACTCAAATGTAATACTTAGCCAAACATCAGTGCTATAAATGCATTACAAAATGGAAGGCAAAAAAACGATTTTAATAAGTTAAGCAAGTATACCTGAATGATGTCTTCAGTATGACTTTCCCAGTAAGCTCCCAAGGGCTTTGTTGTACGAGGATCCCAAAAAACAATATAACACTCATCTTTTACAAGTTGGCTGCCTGTACAAAACACATTTCCTTTGTCCGATACATCCATACACTCATAGGGCCTGATTGGAGAGTCAGCATCTTCTGCAATTATCGTAATTCAATTTGATGTATTTTTGATTGATAAACATACAATAATATTGACACAAATTTAACTAAAACATGGGTTTTGTTTTATTTACCTTTAAACTCCTGAACACATTCTCCATTCATTCGTAAATCCCATAACCTAATGTAACCATCTAGACCAGTAGAAAATAAAAGACTTTCCTGCTTTGGATGAAAACTAATCTCTGTAATTTTTTTGTCATGGCCTTGTAAACGACTTACATGTTGTAATGATGAACTATTTAATTCATACACCTCTAATGTGTTATCTTGGAGACTTACTCCAATTTTTAATGCTCTGAAAGGAGAACAATTTGAAACTAAGCTTGTAGTTGGTAAAATTTTCAATTTTTTTTTTTGTAGCTTAATACTGTACCTACTGACACTCATTGTATCAACATATGTTGTTTTAAGTGTTACTGCTGTTTCTGTCAGTAAATGGTATTTTTTGCTGAACTGCTCCTCTATTTCTTCGGAAGGAATGATATCTCGATCAAGTTCCAAATTTTCGATTATATCGGTCATTTTGATACTGTCTACTAAAGCCTTTCAAAATTTTCTTTATCTACGGAAAAATTAACGTCCGTTGCTCAACACGTTTTAGAATTTTCCAAAAAAATAATAACAAACAAGCATGGCAATTGTGATGATCGCTCGAACATGTGTCATTGCCAATGTCAGTTGTCACTTATGAACATTTGCTGTTAAGCAACATAGATAATTCCTCACACATTCCACAAATATTTGTGGATAGTAGATATAAGAAATATAAAATAAAAAGTTCTATCTAGGATTGCATAATGCAGTCCTTTATAAGCCTTCCCCCTTTAAGGAAATGAAAGAAAACACAGTTTTTATAAGGTATATAATTAAAGTGCAGATTACATGTAAAAATAAATACCTACAATAATTTATTTAGTTAATTCCTAGTGTTTTTATAATTGCGACGCACTCCCTTGGATCTAGGCCCGACTCTCTCAATGTCTCCAGCAGCCAGGCGTACGACAATGTTCTGAAGAGGTAGCGAGCTGATAGCGCTGATTTCTGAAGTCTGATCCGAAAATGCCCATCGGATATATTGTTCCATACGGACATGGTCTGTAATTAATCAGAGTATTTATGTTATCAATTTGGTCATGGTAGAAAGAGATATTGGGAACCAATAAATATAATTACTTATTTTTTTACTCTATCGTTTCATTACACTGAATTTTTTTAAATATCAAAACATACATTAGTACCCCTTAATTCAAATACATATATTTAATTACACACATTAGGTATGACGTGGACCTAATGTGTGTACACATTAATAGAATGCATTAAATAAAATTTATACCGTCAAAAAAATACATAACTAAATTATATTGCCTTACCAATTGCCGGATCGACAATCGCAAAAGCCCGTTTGAGTGCATCAACTGTAATATTGTGTTGGGCACGTCGGCCTCCTAACTCCGCCACAACCTCACGTATATATTTGTCCTGACACAATTGACGCTGACGGAACAGCTCTCGAGCTAACTCCACACGGTCAAAGCCTTCTTCGTTCTAAATTCAAATAGTGTGATTGAAAATTGAGTGAAATTTACTGGATTTAGATTTCAGGTGAAAACATTATGAACGTTGTTCCGCCGGGTCTCGTTATAAGGTAATTCAAAAGTTAATTGTACCTATATATTATTATTAGATCCTAAGATATGAAATTGACGTTTTGTCATACTGGCCACTTGGACCTCAAATATCTCCTCTTTGCTTAGGAAATTCAATTTTATACACATTGCATTTGTTTTTTCGAAAAAATTAATTTCATTTAATTTTTTTACCTTTACGTCACCACTACTTTGAATTGACTACGAAAAAGTTACTTGTACGCACTTGGTGGACATTAATAAATATTAATGTTGATTAAGTTGTCATTATTCATTTATGTAACACAATGTACACTTCTTTTTTTTTCCTTTATGGCTCTGGCACGGTTTGTGCATAAGCCAGCGTCAACTAGGTATAAGATTTTTATAAGTCGCTGTTTTAATTATTTACAGTTTATGAATATTAAAAAACGAAGGAAACTAATCGCAACATAACATAGATGATTGAAAACGCATTAAATTTACAACAAAATCAGAATAGATTCATAAGGGGAAAATTATATCAAAATTATAGTTTAATGTTATTATTTACAATAAATATACTTATAATGCTATATACAAGGGGATTTAACAATGTACACTTATGAACGTCAATAAAGAAATACATAATTGCTTCTAATTTTATATTTATTGTCAGTTCTGAAATCAAGGGCGAAGAACGGACGAGAAGAACTGACAATAAACTCTCCGCCACTATTTTTAATCGCCAAGGTTTTTGTTTTATAAAATGTTTGAAATGAGCTGCAACCATTACAGCGTGAGTGTGTTATAAGAATGATATTTGAATCAAAAGTACCGTTCACGGTGATAATCTATTTATGTATAGATTTTGATGGCAAATTTCAATTTTATAAATACTTCAAGCGTTATACCTCGTAGAAGAGTTTGTCCAAGTTTATTTCATTACAGTTGAGTTTGATTTTAAGTTGTTTCTTAACAACGTCGGTTAAATTTTTAATGTCAACTTCACTTTTTAGCGGGAATATCGACCGCGATACCCGCTCAAATTCTTCTATTGTTACAATCTAGAACAGAACAACATATTATTTATAATTTAAATAATTAATAATTATTTGCAAAAATTTACATATTTATTACATTAATTATTTAAAATATGATAAACGAGTCGATTTCTATTGTAACTTACGTTTCACGTTTTAAAATATTTACCACATTAAATGTATCCATCAAAATTTAATAATGTGTTATGTATAGGTACCTCTCCATCTAACGCATGGCGGCGTAGATGCTGATGCAATTGGTCCCATTGGCGACGAAGACCCCAATATACTTGTTCACTAAGCTGTCCGTGCAATGCGCCCCACCATACACGCACCTGCATTATTAAATTTACCGCTCTTTTATTTATTGCCAGAGACACAAAGCGAGACAGAGTTATAAAACAGAACATGCCATTGTCAAGACTTATAAAATGCAGATTATAAACAATCACAGCAACAGATCTTTTAATGCATCTGGAGCTTGAGACAAAGTCCCTTTGCGACTTATAATTAAACTTATACCTAATAAAAAGAAACAGATTAGGACTTAAGTTGCTGATTAATGCTGATTTAGACGGATTTTTTTTTATGAATAACGGGGTTAAATTTTAATTTTATTTTAATGACAAGGTTATTAATGTTTCACCTGTGGTTCGTCCAGCATACTCTCGGCGCCCGCGCATACATTGTACGCCCACTCTGCACGCACTGACGACTGTTGGTATCTGTTCGTTTGTCACCAAATAAAAAGTAATAATTATATAACTTATGAAACAAATGTTCATGATAATCGTGCAAATACAATTTTTTTTTGTGTTTCTCAGCTTAGACATGACGTGTGGATATGAATTAATAATAAGGATACTTTATATGTTTTCTAGGTATTCATAAAAAATATCAGTGGGGGGGCTACGACTATAAATTTGTATATTTTTTTTCTTCATAGGCAAGAAGGAGATTAAGCAGATTAAGCCGTATGTGTCTGTACACGCCGTCGATTTTTAAGTCTAAGACATGTTGGTTTCCGCACGATGTTTTCCTTCAACAAGCCAGTGTACATTGCGCATTTTTTAAGTCGATTAATAAACACCTATAATGAGCCAAGTGCTAGTAATTACTTAAGAATATTGACTCCGTGAGGTACAGTATAAATACATAATTTTAAGGATCTATTACCTATCCTCAAAGTATTTGGTCACGAAATCCTGCAATGCCAGATGAGGATGATGGGGTCGACCGCGCCAAACATCGTTGACCACGACGCGTACCTCGCGACGCGACAGACGCAGATTGCGTACGCGGCCCGAGTATCGTAAGTATGGGGGGACAGTGGGGTCCGTGCCCTTTTTATGAGAAGTATATTATAAAACAACAATTAGGATTATGTAACTTATTTGTATAAATGCCAAATTTTTTTGATACACACATCGCTTGGTACAGTTATTCTCGATAGAAAGCATAGGTAGAATTATTATTTTCCTCCACTTTGTCGAGAAAAGTATATTATTTTATTAACAAGTTATACACATCTACAGGGAACTTACAGAATTTCATGTTAATCCTGACTCGGACCTAGATGCTATCCGAGTGTTGGAGATTTGTCAATGTTGTGGCTTGTTCTCTAGTAATTTTAATGTATTGTTGGAAACCCATAGGTCTATGCGTTAAATCTCACCAGTCCATCAAAGTACTCCAAGTGCTCACTCTCGGCTGCTGGGCCCAACTCCTTAAGCAGTGCTCGCAATTTATCGCGGGACGACAAACCCTCGGTAAGCTGACACCATCTGGTGATGCACTTAAACATATCAATAATAGTTTGAAGTCAGAAAGTTTTTTACGATTATTTTATAAAAATAAACTTCTATTTATTTCAGTCATCAAAATCGCATTAAAATCAGTAATATAGTATTAATGATTAAAAATGCGATTTTAGCGATCGGGTATGTGATAGTTACTGTTTAAACAAATTTAGGAAAATATATTTTTCTTTATAACGATACGATAATGCTTCTTTCCGTCATCAGCTCAGTTCGCTCCCGTTCCGTCTCAGCAAATTAACAATCAAGTAAAATGAAATAAATATAATTATACTTAATATAAACATGATTAACCTACTGAAGCGAAATATTTTAGTAATAAACCTTTGATTTGTATGATACAGAGTGCATGTTGTACCTTTTTTTGCCGCCGCCAATAAAGTCTGCACAGAGATCCCAAGGGGGCCGTGGTGTACCAGCCCGCTCTAGTTCTCGGCATCGCTCCCGGCATTCCATGAGTTCTTCCTCGATACTATTTTTATGCGCTATAATTTAGAAAACATACAATATAAATATATATATGGGCTTTTTATGAAGAAAATAAATATTTTAAAAAAATACCTACTTTGATTTTAATTTATCAATTCATTTTCTCGAAGGTAAGCTAACTTAACCTTACCTAATATATTAATGAAAAAATAAAAACGAAATCATTAAACACTATAAACTGCTGCACCTTTAATCATTATATGTTTTGGGACCGGATTAGCTTACGATTCAGTTTACGAATAAATAAAAATATTTTTGACCATAGGCTGTAAAATTGTTTCCTTAGAATGTGAATACAAGAATTTTAAGCTAACGCGTCTAGTAATCACTCTGGGAAATAACGCGGCACATAAGCAATTAAAAATCATTTACCAGTGACTTTCTTGTAGGTGCTCTGCAGGTGTTCGTACTGGGCGAGCTGGTGCTGCACCTGTGTCTGTAACTCTTGGTGCTCGCCTTCCAGATGTTCGAAGTCACGTCTCGGCACTGTTTCCGCGTATTCTTCTTTCATACTCTTCAACTCGGTTTGAGTTGACGATAGCTGCTCGCTGTTTATTTTTAGTATATATTATAATTTGCAACAGCTAACCAGTTTTTAGGATCAATGTGTAGATTAAATACTAGTTTGAAAAGTAATATCACGGCACCCAAAGCTATATTTTGACGTACCTACTTCATAATTACGTAGTGGGTCGTTAAACATTTTTTACTACTTTGAATTATTATCATGTGAAAAATTATAGATTTGCGGTATCGGACGCTTTATTGGATTTCGATAGGTATTGTAACCATAATTGTGAACGTACCGACATCTGTCAAGTGCAATTCTGAGTACGATGGGGTCAGATCGGATGGCCATTGGTTGACTGGAGTCATCATCTAACTCCTTTAGTCTCAGATGCAGCGATAAATTCTCAAAGTATAGGGTGTATCTAGCGTCTCGTTCACGCATTAACGATAAGTAGTCTGAAAAATTCTCATCCTTTAACTGGAAGGAAATAAATTTTATTTAATTTTGTTTATGGTATAGAATTGAATACATTACAGTATCACACATTTTTTCTTTATGTTGCAGTTATCTCCAAGTGAATTAATTATATTGTAAAGCAACTATTCTGAACATTTTCACATACATATAAGCAATAATATAAAAAGAAAACAATGTTACATAAAGCTGTATATTAAATGAATCATGAAATATAAATTATAATGCTATAATACAAAATTAATCACCACAGAGTTACACAGATATGAGGATAAAAAGATGAAAAAAGAAGAACAACACAACCATGTTTTTATGAGTCTTAACAATGCAGTAATGACAAACCTTCCCATTATCTTTCTTTAATTTGGATATCTCAAAGCTCAAACTAAGATTTTCAGTTCTCAAGGCATCATTATTTCTAAGTAATTGTTTTATTTTATCATCATATTGCTTTTTATTTACCGAAACACCAAACACTTTCTGCAAAAATATCACCCTTAATACTGACAAATATTGTTCAAATAGGAACATTACAAATTGGTAAGAATTTATTTCTTTTGCTTATTTTTAAGCCAAATATCAACTTCGCTACGAATGTTTGCTATATCGTCACAGTAGGTCCTGCAGCAGCCACCAATGAACTTAACATTTATGTCCAACCAACAAGACACAAATGAGTGCAATGGTTGACATTGATCATCTGCCCATCCATGTCCGGGAATAAACTTTTCTCCTGAGTTTGGATATGTCACAATAGGTATGTCTACCTCCAGACTTGTTATTAAGTCCGACAAGTTTTGGCGAGCAGCAATTAATGCCTATAGCTAGTATTTGCTCAGGATTTGCTTGCAGACAATTCATAACTACTTTAGAAAAATGTTCCCCATGTGCTATACTCATATCGTCTTTACAGCTGAATGATATCCATCCTTTTGTCTCTGGATATTCTTTCAACATATTAACAAGTATTAGAGCTTCTTTTTCACAAGGTATGGTCTCAAATGCAATTAAATCTACACCAGATTTGACTAAAACATCCAATCTAGGTTTATGCCAGTTTTGAATATGTTTTTCGGAAATTGTTTTGATGTAATTTCCACTGTACTCTGATCCATCATTCAGAGATGCCCCAAATGGCCCAATAGAGCCTGCTATCAGAATATTACGTGGAGTTAAATCACGGGACTTGCACTCGTCTATGTATTTACTCCTCGCTTGTTGCGCTAAACGCACAGCATGTTTAATTAATGATAAACCTTCATCCGATGATATTCCCAGGTGTTTCATAAAGGCTTCAACAGAAGCTTGATAAGTGTTAGTAGAAATAATGTCTGAACCAGCTCGAATAAAGTCAAGGTGAGTATCAACTATTTCTTGAGAATTAGTCTGTAGAAAGCGAGATGTCCATAGCGGGTCTCCATCAGGTGTAACACCAACGTGCCGGGACAGTTGCGACGAGAACCCTCCGTCTAATACGTATATATTTTCTACGTTCTTAAGGTTAATTTCCTTCATCTTAAATTTAAAAAACTAGAACTTAATACGAAAATGAAATGAAAAAAGAACCTACTGAACAAAAAAAAGTTTAAAAATTTTAATTTAATAGTGGAGGTCGGAAATCTACCACCACCTCCTACAACCAATTCAAATTTTAAAAATATAAACAGTTCGTAAGTTCATTAACCTCATTAATGACACAACCTTTTATTATGACAATTGACAAAACTTATTAGTCATATTATCTTTCGTCTTTCTATTGACTACTTTTTGTTTTCAATACAACGTAAATATAATTATTGACTCAATGATATAACTTGTGTCAGTATTAAATAAGTTAATAATTGATATAGATAGGCCCTGTCTAACAAAGGGCCGACATCGATACTTATGAAGAAATCTAACTACGAAGCCTATTTTCATAAACACTTATTGTTCATTATGGTTAAAATGATAAAAAATAAATTTAAAAACTTACATCTTGAGTGATGAGTTGCTTTAAACGCTCATCACGTATGCCTAGAGAATTTTCATAAGAGTTTTGTATGTCATGTAATAGTGAAGAATATGTAATTGAATTTTCAATCAGTTCTTTACATGCATCACGATATATCTAAAATGGTTAAACATTTAACAATAAACTTTATTTAAATTAATTAAAAGTCCTTTTTATAGTAATGGTAATTTTTTATACCACAAGAACTTCATCAAAATATGTTTGTTTCTTTTCTATCAATGTGGAATTAGTTTTCTTTACAAGTTTTAACTTTTCAAACACTCTGCATTCGATTTCTTTAACGTGTTTTGGAGTATTTTTGTGCATGATAAAATAAATTTTCCACTGAAATGATCTGAGTTTAACTGAAGAATTTTGATTACGCGGTTTCTGCAGTGATTATCTTTTTGTCAAATACGTAAAAGCCGTAATCTGTAGGGTGTTAGTTGTAATCAATTTAATTCTAAAGAAATAAATTTAATTAAATAACTTAAAGAAAAAATGAATGTTTACTCAAATCTGATAAAAGTATAAAAATATTTATATTACTTATATATTTTATATGAGACTATAAAGGCTGAAATAGTCTGTTCATTGTTTCAAGTGCAGTCTCTGGTTTCGCTAAATATGGCAATGTCAATCCTACTTAATGCCAACATAATGACAAAAACTGGATGTGACGTCACTCTAAGTCAAGATATACGGAAATCAGAAATGGCTGCGATGGGTAGTGGACGAGGGACGATGGATTCCCAAAATCAAGTGCAAAGTGATAATGTAGATCGTTTAAAATTGCTTTATCCTAATGTGAACGAAGATGAGACACCGCTGCCAAAATCATGGAGCACGAAGGACAAATTCAGCTACATCGGTCTATCACAGAATAATCTAAGAGTGCACTACAAAGGTAAGAACTTTCAAGGTTTGTTTATGGAGTAGTTAATTGCGATTCTGGTTACTCTATAAAGATGTATTCGCGTACTTAAAAATTTTCGTTTAATACATAAGTATTTATAGGGGTATTTGACGTGTCAGCTTAAATGCAAGCATCGAATCTTAGCTGTCATGCAAACAAAGAAATCAGCTGATCGTATATTTTGTATCAACATTGATGATAAAACATTAACGCTGGCATTTAACAAAGACTTTTTCGTTTACGTTCAACTAAATGTAATATAACAATCGTAATATAATAGACTTAAGGTCTCTCCTTCGAACAAATATCTGTAACAACCTTTACCTATAAATCAATGCTAAGGTATCACTTTTTTGTTAGTTTCTTTGATATGATACGTAAAAATACCACGTACGAGTTGGTATAGCAAGTCATTGTTTTAGTATGCTCTTGATTGAACTTGTTAAAAACATACCTTTTTTATAAATTAGTTTTTTAATAAAATGCTTTTTTTACTTTATTTTCTAAAATAAAAATTGTGTCAAATGGTTTTTTTAATTTTATAACTTGAGTTAAAATGCCAAGAACTTAATGCTATAAAATGGTAAATCTAATATAATTTTTAAACAGAAAGCTGTAAAGTAAAGAAATATAATTGGAAGTATTCAGTCTCAAACAATTGTTTTTATATAAATAGTTTTTAAACATTACACTTAGAGAAATGGATTAAGTAGTTTAACAATAAATATTAAATATTTCTTAAAATATGGGTAAAATATGAAAAAACTATAAATTTTTATTTTTTTTAACTAATTATAAAAGAAGATAAGATTATTATGTATACAATAATTTTCAATTCTCTATATGAAATTGTCGATAGATTTGAAGCTAGTAACAAAAATTATTTACAAATCAGCTTATTTTGCGTTATTCATATTTATATGATTTGATTTGTTTTTATTATTATTTAAAACATCGTAAATGTCTTTGAAAAGTAAAAAAGAAAAGGTTTGTTATCTAATTATTTATCATTATTATTCATTAAGGATTAGATATATGTGGTTAAAGGTTATATTTAAGAACATTTGAGTAAATATTGTAAACTTTAAATAAAATGTATTTGTGTGGTTTGGATTCACTACATTTTAAATAGACATTCCTATATGCTTTTTGTTTGTGTTTGCATCTGGCATTTCAATAACTAATTCCATATTTCATTACACCTGATTGCAGATATTTAAGTATAGACCTAATATTGTCTTTTATTGACAAAACTTTTACACATTTAAAGAAAACACTTTTTTTACCGGATTGAAGTTATGTATTATTTTAAATTTACAATTATTTTACATGGTCACGGTGACCACGCACGTTGTAAAGCACGCGAAACGTCGGAACAATTTAAAATTATGTTAAATAATTGTAAATTTATAAAAATACATAACTTCAATCTGGTAAAAAAGTGTTTTCTTTACAGTTTGTCCTCTTAGCTGATGTAATCTTTCATATAAAAAACTTATTGGCTAAATTCTAACATATAAGATTGTTGTCCCTGTGGTCTTCGTGGCAATCAACTTTAAATGCAATGTAAAATAAATTGTAATTATACAATTTTCTTTAGACACCACATTAATTTATCTGCTGATTAGTATCATTGGTAGTTTTGATACCCAATAAATTTAATTTTTAATTTCGATTAAATTTTACGCGTTTTTATTTTTATACACCTACCGATAGTTGATTATTAAAATCCAATATATACAATATATCACGTCGAGTCGGGTGTCGACCTGTGCTTGAACAAGCCAATGCACTTGCCTAAAATTGTCTAGACTTAGTCTAGACTCCAGACGGAGCATTTTGAGGTCTGTTTTAGTACAAAGACCTTATCAAATGACAATTTTATCGTTAGAATCGACAGGGCTTACAAATCTCACAAGTTGGATTAGTCTGAGTATTTCGAAATAAGTAGAATTATAATAATCTACAATAATTTCTGTATTAAAAATTAATTTCGTTTTCGATGTACTTTGACAATTGACTCATGCAAGAGGACTCTCCAGTAAATTTTTAATATGTGCATTTTGATTTGACACAGTCTAATTCACAAAGCCTTCGTTCGAATGTTATTTATGTCCGTTGCCAGTTGCAGTAGCGATGCAGTCGATGTAAAATTCATAATCTATGTTCTATAATGACCTATTGGCGAATATCGATTGAATTCCCGACTACCTAACTTTTCCCTGCGTTAATAATTGAATTGTTAAAAAAAATGGGTTATCGAAACCAGTATTGAAAACGATTGAAGCACCAAATCACGTATTACAAGATGGTACGCATGAATTAGGAGTGACTATTGTTTTTATTGTCGCTTGAATTAATGCCAACAGTCTTAGATACAATAGAGGAGTTGTGTAGGCAGGGCGTAGATCTTCTGATATTCTACGTAGTATGTTGTAACTATTTGTGACGTGCTTGATTGTTTATGGAAGAATCGATTATTTCCGCGTTTGAAATTGAATGTAATTATATCCTGCTATTTATTATTTTCTGCTGTTATGCTTGAAAGTTAGAATTAAATATTTTTATTTATGGAATACAAAAGATACAGTTGGTAGATGTTATTCAGGACTCTAGGTAATATCCTACATACTAGAAAGTATAAAAATTACCAGCGTGAAGGCTGTTACTTTTATTATGTGATACGTTTTTATATAAATCTTGTTATTCGTATCGTCAAACGTCAAGAAACTTGTATACAATGACGTAAACTAGAAAGCACTCATCTCAGTATTACGCAATTTTTAAATTATTTCTAAACTTGTTTTATACATATACCGGACGGTATATTATATACCCACGTTTGATGTTTGTAATTCTACTCCGAAAGTATTCTTATATGTTTTTTCTTTGTCTTAAGATAAACAACTTTCAAAAAGTGTTATTGCAAAAGAAGATAAGTTCTTACTTTTAAAAATGTCACTTATGTGGATTTCACCCCAAGGGATTCAAAGGTCGTTAGGGAATGAGGTCATGCAGTGCGTGCAACTTTCTGAAAATTACCCTTCGTAAATCTATTCGTAGATCTATTGACATGAATTATGCTAGAACACTGTACTTATTTATATCACTATCTTTTTTACAGTCTTTAATTGAATTTCTTTTTTCATCTAATTATTAAATTTTCAGTCAAATTATACAGTAAAATATTCTACGTAAAATAAAGCAGGTTGATGAATGGATTTAAAAAAATTGTTCTTTAAGGAAACGTTTCTTAGTAGTAGCTACGAAGATGGATTCTATTCCTTGAGACAACAATGTATTGACAGTAAATTATGCAATTCATATACATATGTATTGACACATATTAGCATAGGTTTCTTTATATTATGTCTTTTGAATTTATGTACTTCTGATACGTTAATTACATAATATCATTAATGTCTAAAATGAATTGTATTGCTATAAGCTTAGCTCATCGTTGCTTAAGACTTAACTCGTTTACAATTCGAAAGACTTCTTGTCCTTAGGTCATCGAATGTCTCAAGATCAGTCAGAAGCAATAGGAAGATTGCTCGCTAACTGGATTAAACTTATTCTCATTGTCTTTGTTCGCAGTCAATGAACCGTAGTGCTCATTATAACGTTCTTCAATTGTGGTTTTATACGTTTACCCTAAAAGCATAAATATATACTATATAGGTTTTATTTTAAAGCGTGACTTTGATTTTTTGTGATGTAATTGGCGTGCTTTTTAAAACAAATTTGTTTATCAATTGAAAAACAAATACCTTTACTATGAGTGCTGTACATAACAGCCGTTAGCCACACGATGTTTGTCGCTTACAACATTTACATTTTACATTACTTGACCCACATTTCTACGGAATAAGAATGCAACATAACTAATTATTTACTAATAATAATTATTATAAATACATTAATAATTATTATTGATTGTTTATATATTGTCCATTTAAAATGAATTACACGCTTTACGTACGTACTTTTCTGTGTATTTTTAACACAGAAAAGTACGTACGTAAATAAAAATAAATTTTACTGTAGTGTCATTATAATTGAACCTTTAAATCGTCTCAACGTCGATGTTGTCTCTGCGACCTTTTCTTTTGGTCACTGTGCGTATACGCATACTTTTTTACTACGGAACTACGGTGGTAAAGTTTTCACTTTTCAAATATGAAAATCCTAATACATATACATATTTTAAAAATTGAATTAAATTTCAACATTGATAACTCAAATGCTGAGTCTTTTATAATCCATATTAGTATAGCGAACTTTCATGACCACAAATTACGGAACGTTGGATAGGAGTGATGTATTTAACAAATACTTCTGGTCCAGTTTCTTTGTTTGGTTTTTACAGAATATTCGTATCAAAAATAGTTGACGACACTGCTATACGGCGCTCTGCCAAAACCTACGATGCATATTTCTTCATTAACACTAACATCTGCACTTCTGCCGTAATAGATAAATATAGATCTGGATTTCTTATTCAAACAGAAAATTTAGTATTTACTCGAACGCTAATGTTTGCACGTAGAAGTTTTTAGCAACGTCTGCGTAAAATTTACGGCAAAATATGCGAAAAAGTCCCGAAGTTAAATCATCGCAAAGTACTTTGTCCAGGAACAATATATAATAGAAAGGATCAGCAATGGAAAGATATACGCATTGGTGAAGGGCTTTCGTAACAGGACCGAAATGGTGCATGAGCATCTACTAACTAGGTCAAGCTCGCTTGCGTTCGCGTTGGGTCGCCACGTGGATCCCCACCCTCGCATTACTGCTCTGCATTTTAAATCCATTCTTATGCCCTCGTTGTAAGGTCTATATTCGCTGCCTTTAATAAGCTTGCTGGCCTTGCTTCCGAGGTGCATGAATAGGAATATTAGATAGTTGAGCATTGAAAAATCAACTGTATTTTCCCTAGCAATAGGTTGAGATTACATAAATAAACTTTCTTAAAACAATGGTAATCTTACTTTGTTACGTTTGACATTAGAAGTTTTCAGTTGCTGTGCTCTGATGTTTTTCTTCAGTTGCACAAGATACGTTAAACATAACAAAATTATATTTGCTTTCAGATTTTTCGTAACGGTTCTTTTATACTTTAAATGGTATTTTTTAGTTCAACGATTTTTGTTTTCTATCTAATTTGAGGTCAAGTTCTACTTGCTACGGTGTTAAGAGATTATAATTATATGTATATAATTATGAGTTACCTACTTTTAAGTTAGCTGTGGGTCTTTTGTAAACGCTTACGTACTGTATGACAGTAAAACTGAGCACACTAATTAAAGGGAGTGGATTAGAGTTAATTTAACGTAATTCTCTCTCATTTCACATTTCATTTAGTTTTTGTAAAGTAGGTATGTAGAGGGATTACTTGCCTTTAAAATGTCCCATAGAAATGACTTTCTAATCCCCCATGGATGAATTTCTATGCGTTTCCATAGAAAAGACGTGCTTAAGTTAAATGGATACTTCATGTAAAGAGTGGTTCGTGTTTATCGGTGTCAAGTTGGCCGCCGAATCGATGTAGGTCACACCAATATCGGGCCAAGTTCATTTCACAACGTTAATATCAGAATTATTGAGAATTTGGTTTTAATCTTGCTAAATATTAAAGCAGTGTTGGCCTAGTGGCTTCAGCTTGCGACTCTCATCCCTGAGGTTGTAAGTTCGATCCCCGGCTGTGCACCAATGGACTTTCTGTCTATGTGCGCATTTAACATTCGCTCGAACAGCGAAGGAAAACATCGTGAGGAAATCGGCTTGCCTTAGACCAAAAACGTCGACGGTGTGTGCCAGGCACAGAAGGCTGATCACCTACTAGATTGACAAATGATCATGAAACAGTTACAGAAATCTGAGGCCCAGACCTAAAAAGGTTTTAGCGGCAGTGATTTATTTTTAAATATTATATTATTAAATAACATCACAATTGTTTGCGGACAGCAAGTCAACGTGATAAATTACTTGAGTTTCCATTTTGTTTACTGAGTAACTTAGTATTTTTGTCTGTTGAATTTGTAAGTCTGACATACCTAGCATATTATACGTAGCTTCATAACTTTTACAGCGGTACAAGTCACAAAAACTAGCCTTCTTCGATAAACCTGATTCTATGAGTGAATCTTATTAACAATATCTGAATCGCATGTACTGAACAAGGTTTAATTTGAAATACGTAGAGGAGAGACCTTAGCAGCATTTTATAAAACGGGTTTTAGACGTTGGTAAACTAAAGTAGTTTAAAATAATTAGTAAAATAGTTTATTTAGAATTAAATAGATGATAGAGTATAATCGGCTCCATAGCACCACTTTGCTCTTATTGCTCGTTTATCAGGAAAAACTTTGCATGTTTTGCGATAATGTCGCACATCTCTCGCATTGCTTTGCGTCATTTGCATAATGTTTGCAATAAAAACAAACATTGGTGAATGCTACTTTAGTGGATTAAAATCGAGATACTTTAAATTGTATGTAACGACTTTTTAACGGATATCCGTTAAAACCAGCTCCCAGCTAATGTGTCTCAATCGCAGATATCCCAAGAATTGGAGATTTAGATTTTAGAGTTGTGCCCTCTTCGAGCTTCCACATTGCTTACTCGCCGCACCTCTGGCATAACTTTAAAATCGTCGTGATAAGATTTCTGGATTGGATAAGGACCGAGCAGCTGGACGCGTGAGTGGTGTATGGGGCTCGTGTGAACTGTTTAATGGAAGTGGTTTTCTCTTTTGTAAGGTGGGACGCAGGGTCCGGGAAGAAGACCCCACCTGCCCTATTTCCACTTACGCCTCTGGATGTATCGTACGTGCATATAATATATATGAGCTTGTTAACAAACAGCGCAGGGAAGAATAATATGTCTTTTATCTCTCGATTTTGTTCTGATACTATTGCTACATGTATCTGATTTTGTAACTATCTGTTCGAAGTCAACTTATGGAGCTTAAAGCGTAGTTGTTTATGTTCTGTAACGGGGAAATAGGAAATAGTTTGCAAAAAGTAATTTCTAAATAGACGTATGCTCTGTTTGTTAGCAAAATTATTTAGGTATATAGGTAATGTGTTGTGTCTAATTAGTTGTAGATTTTCCATTGTTTTCCTAACCTTAAGGGCCTACAATTATTTTATATCCTTTCGACATCGGGGCATATAAGAAAATTCATTTAATGTCTTACAATATTTTAGTAACTGACAATACCGTTCTGGGGTACAAAAGTTTTTAGTAAAGTAATTGTAGACCCTTAATACTGTTTACGTTTCTTGGACTTCATGATTCATCATTTCCCATATGGTAAAATTCATTAAATTCATCCTGAATTTTTAGGCTCGATTTTCATACGTATGTGAAGTAGTGCCTCAGTATGCTAAAAATTATAATAATATTAAGTTCAATGAATAAATCGAGAATTGGAGCTGGTGGATTCAATTTATGTAATGCTGTATTTAGTTGCGGGTGTCCCGCAATGCGCTGCTCTTACGTGCCCTGTTGCCTGGCAACAGCCTTAACGGCAAAGGTTAAGGTCATGCGAAAAAGTTTACAATACTTTAAAACATTCGCTTTAACCTCTCAGGTTTTTAAAGCCTGTATTGTAATTGTACCTGATTTTGCTATGCATGAAGACGTAGTCATTGTTAAGGGCACGCTTGAAACTCAGTAATTGATTAGCCCTGAACTTTGTATAGTAAGTGAGCTATAAACACGCTTTATGATTTTTCATACTAAGCCTCGTGCTAATTATGAATTTTTTTATATTGTCAACCACGTTCTTTGTAGCAACTTTTAATACATTTTGCTTAGATGAATCCTAAAGAGTTTTTATTGAAAAGCGCACGGTCCCAGTATTGATTGAAACTCTTCAAAAGTTTGCAAGAAAATTACAGACCACAATGGTCAGGCTTATACATACCTGTCTTTGAAACTGAATCAGTACGAACAGAGCTTGAAAAACACTCGTCACGTTTGTTAGGAATTCTGTTAGTCTTAGGGTAAAATTCAGAATGGTGGAAGATTTTGTAGGAGTAATGCAAAATTTCGAATCCGAATGTTACTGTTAATAATATGTGTAGTATTACTATTAAGAAGAAGACTTAGAAAATAATAACTTATTAAGTTACCAAATCGTCGTCTTTCAGAAGAATATTGCAAAGAATCCTTTCATCATTGCTAAATTAATGAAACTGAATGTTAATAGATAATGTTTTCCTCGTATTCGCGGAATTTAAAGTTTTAATTACTGGAGTGGCTTCATAAAGCGACTCGCCCGTCTACTTTTTGTATTATTATAACGGTTATGGTTTGTATTATAGCTACTAATTTATTGCATGTTTTTATGTTTTATCTAGCTAAATTTTTATGTTCTAGTTTCTTTAATTATTGACACGAGAATTTTGTATTAAGTGTTACTATAAAAATGGATAATTATAAAGTTCTATAAAATGATAATTTTTTATTTTGCAATTAAGTCTTAGTAGTAGTTTAGTTTAGTTTTAAGTTTAGTAGTAAGAATATATACCGGCATATGACAGGCTTCATTTATTAGACTACTTTTCGGCATTCAAAAATTTACAACAATCATCTGATTCATTAATAGAACTGTACTTCTCTATTCATGAGTGTCTCATATTTCTCTCCGTGTGAAAACACCCGTTGATGATTCATTAGAGACAGTAACCGCTGCAGGTGGAGGGCAATGTATTACTCATTGCGAACAAAAAATGCATCAGTATTGTTTGCGATACTAACTACTTGTTTTAAATTGTTCAGTCGTTCACCTTTATCATGAGTCTTTAACCATAATCAGTAATTATTTATTTGTGTATTCGAATTCAAAACAAATTTTGAAAATAGATTAAGGTCGATTTAAAATTAAATTATAGTCATGCTATTTCTTAATCAAATACCTTTACAATGAAGTGTAAGGGTGATACCTAAGCTAAGTCGAGAGCTCTGAAAGTAATTATAATAAACGAAAAAGAACTTACATAATATTTAAATCAAAGTTTGAGTTCTAGCTATTACGCTTATCATGGTATGTGTAAAGTGGAACACGAATGAAGTATTGTTATTATTATTAATGACGTTTTATAGTCTACACGTGATAGATTACCTATATTCGTCATATTTTTTTAATAACAACGCAATATTGAGTTATCTAAAAAGTTTGTTAAAATTTAATTCCATTTCACTCGAATAAAATCGTTCTTTTTAGTCCTGATTAGCTTGTTAATGATAATGGTTTCAAAATTCTTAATATCTTAAAAACTATACGTATATATATAACTGTTGCGGGCAGTACTATCGCAGAATAAATAAATCGCGTTCGTAAACATGGGGTTGTTAACCTGCGCGAGAGACGCTCACATCTTTGGAATACGCACTTTGTTCTCGACCATCCTTCGTGAGAGCAGATATGCGAAAATTGATTTAGCTTTTATTCATTTTATGTCTGCAAATTGTATCAGATATTGCAAAACCTATTTCTACGAAAACGTTTGTAATACATACAAGCTCACCAGATTAACTTTAGATGCGTTAGAAAGTATCACTTTCTGATCGTAAGAATCAGGCGTATTTATTTGGTGGGCGATTTTTAAGATATCTATGCGTTGGCGTGGCGTCTCCATCTACATGAACGCCGTGGTTAGAAACGATTGTTTTGCTGGTAACGGGACTATTTACGCAGTTTTTACTACGGTCGACCTTGATACGCTTGATAATGTTTACCAACACGCGCTCACCGTGCTATTTACGTGTGATTCTAATATATTTAGCAATGAGTTGTGTTTGTGTATGCTAATACATTCACACCATGATACCCACTTTTACTTCCGCATGATATATGCGTTAGCATAAGCAGTATAAATATTAAGCGGGTAACAAGTAGTATATACAAGGCAACCGTGGATGGTTAGATCGGGTTGGCTAGGCCTTTTCGTACATTCCTGGACATAATCCAGGAAGTACTAGAGAAGGGACAAGTTAAAAGTACCCATGACCGACGAGCATGCATGGTGAATGTCATGAAAGTGTCAGGGCCGTAGCAAGTAGAGATCCCTGGTTTCTGCCTACTGCCTTTGTTTTAAAAGGTATGGTGTGATTCGCCTAGTAGTTGAGGCATAAGGTCGTTAACACCGACCACTGACCTTGCGGTTCCAAAAGTTTCGTATTTGGCTGTAATATGTTCCAAGTCTTGATGCGTAACGTTTGTATAATTCTCAACATATTTCCTTGTAAGCTGAAATACCAAAATATGTAAATTAGGTAGTTATGGTACAGTGTTTAAGAATTAAATATTGTAATGTTATAAGGCCGTAACCTGATATCATGAGATACACGCATTTCTATGATATTTGCTATGTTTGTATTCTTGATTTTATAAGTAATTTTTATTAGTAGGTAATTTTATCTAATTCATATCGGAACGCCAAAAGTAAATATTTTAGTAGAACGACGACGATTTCAGAAATAGGTTAATTTTTATATTATTTGACGCTTTATACTATTTTATTTGATAGCAGTGATTTTTATAACTACAGTCAATTTTAAATATTATACTTTAATTATACAGTGTAGGTAAAAAGTATATCAAGAAGTAACACTACTGTTTTTAATCTCAATCAAGTTGCTTATTAGAGCACATGTAATATGAGCATTTGTAATATTACAGGTCATGGCAAAACCCACAAGGATGCAGCCAGCGTACGTGCGACACATCCCATCCCAGCCGCTTGCGGGCTCTACTACTTTGAGGTCCGCATCGTGTCGAAGGGACGAGATGGCTACATGGGCATCGGCCTGTCGGCTCATGGCGTCAACATGAATAGACTGCCCGGTGTGTACTAGCCGCAAGTAAGGGTTCTTAGGTACTCTACTGCTGCGAGAAACATCGCTAGGATGGCCTCTTCACGTACACCTCGCATCTTTAGAGCTCGTACCCGATGACCGCTGACGCGCACGACAAGCCGCTCGAGTATTGCCTCTATACGTATAGGATTTTACAATTATTTCAGTTAATCTTGTGCATCCGTTTTATGTACGACGTGATATTTCAGGCTGGGACAAACACTCATACGGTTACCATGGCGACGACGGACATTCCTTCTGTTCGTCCGGAACGGGGCAACCTTACGGTCCTACCTTTACGACTGGCGACGTCATCGGCTGTGGAGTGAACCTTGTCGACAATACCTGCTTTTATACAAAGAACGGACACCATCTTGGTATCGCCTTCAGAGGACTTCCGGTGCGTGTGATGGTATCTAAGATTTTTCAAAATTATATTTTATTGATAGATAGCTACCGAGGTACAACTACAATTGGCTATTCTAAATTGTTAAAGTATAGGTTGAACTTGTTCTTTATAATTAATTTTATAATGTAATCACGTTAAAATACCTTGCAGGCCAATCTATATCCGACTGTGGGACTTCAGACGCCTGGTGAGGTAGTTGACGCAAACTTTGGGCAGCAGCCGTTCGTATTCGACATTGAAGATATGCTGCGAGAGTTGCGTGCGCGCACGCGTCTCGCAATTGACGAATTCCCACTACCCGATGAGCAGGGCCAGTGGCAGCAGGTGCTTCACAGGTGCTTATGGAATATTATAGATCTTATAAGCCTTTTAGTAAATTTATCTTTTAGATTGAAACTAGGTGTCTAAAAAAACTGCTTTAATAAAATGAGATTTTCTAAATACTGAAGGACATTGAAGTTGTTTTCATTTTCACCGGAATTTGAATCCATTTTGTATTCACTTGACGTGATTAGTAATGGTTTTGGTGATGAATTTTCCATGACTGAGCGTTTTTCAAGGCAATTCTTGCCGCGCACCACCGCTATGTGGAACCAGCTGCCCACTAAATTATTTCCGAATTAATTCGACTTAGGGTCCTTCAAGAAAAGAGCGTACCAATTCTTAAAAGGCCGGCAACGTATTCGCGTAACCCTCTGGCATTGAGAGTTCCTGCCCGTTTGCCCTGTTCTGTAAAAAAAATTGTATTATTGTATTTCTTGTTAAACGGATAGTCCAAAAACCATGACACTACAACTTTTGGTCATGGCCTCAGATACCTAAGTCTGATGCTTGGACATTTTCTTTTCTTCATAGACAAGTAAATGATCATTCTTCTATGGTTGACACGACTTTAAGGCCGGGCGAGCGACAAAGAGGCCTAATCGCCCTCCGAGTTCGGCTGCGTTCGTTAAAAATGACATAATTGTAAAATGTAACATGATCAATTCAATAGTGATTTCCATTTACCTCCTCTATATCCATACAAAATATCTATCAAATAAATAAAATTAAAATTTTCTTTTGAAAAATCCAACCATTCTATCAGTATTTTCTTATGACGTTGTCACAACTATCGTCGGTAAACCGACATTACAGACAACCGATTTTTTTAAAAGTTCGATAATTTTCTAACTCTGTCTTTGTCTTATTGCAGAATGGTGTCATCATATTTGGTACACCATGGATACTGTGGATCAGCTCAATCCTTCTCCCGCGCCACAGGCCAACATATACACGAGGATATCGCCTCAATCAAAAATCGACAACGTATGTATAATTCGTAATAAAATTTCGGGGTTGCCATGGGTTAGCACTTAATTCTTAATCACCAGCCTGTTTTTTGCCTATATAAATATATAGATAATATTTTTTTTTTAATACAGACAATTTATTATGACAGAATAATCGTCAATGAGACATTAAAAATATTATACTCTTGTGTCAAATAATCTGTGCGGAAGAGGAACCGGCGGCTTCTTATTAATATAAAAATTTGCTACGCGTTTTATTTATTAATGAAAATATTATTTATTGAATCAAAGTTTCAAATAAATCTAACATCCCCTGACATTAGTCAAATCGATACATACACTTTATGAGTAACATAAAGAGTTCTTTGTGAAACTATTACAGTTTGCTACTACTATTGAGCATTTTCAAACATTTTTTTTATACCCAGAGACGTACTTTAGTCATTTATTCGATAACTTAAGCTTTGTAAATATTTAAATAATAACCACGAATACAATGCACAAATCAGTTATTGGCTAATGGGCATTAAATTACCTTTATATTAACAAACAAAATAATGTTACAGGGATATCTTCGTTGGTGCTAAGCGGGCGTATCGGCGAGGCGATAGAGAGCACACGGCGTTGGTATCCGGGACTCTTGGAGAGAGATCCAGACCTACTCTTCCTCCTAAAGTGCCGCCAGTTTGTTGAGATGGTCAATGGCACGGCTGATGATGCACAGGTTTGTCTAATCACACATCATGTCATATTCTTTTTGACGTGACAACTTCTCATAAATCGATGAAAGCCGGCTGCACGCGCGCTAAAGCATGACTTATTGTCCCGTTACGCTCATTGTACGCGTCCGCCGGATCTATCGCTCTACCACTGGATTGGCCTATGCGTTCGAGGATTCTCTCCTTATTTGTATCCGTAAAAAATATTAAATATATCAATAAAAATGATTTAATTTTATGCATAAAACTATGCAATGATCTCATCAATTTTGTCACTTTAAAGTGACAACGTCATAACAAAATATTGAAAGTAGATAGAATATGTATAGTGTAGTGTATAAGGCAAAATTACGTAGTATTTGTTCACAAATTGAATCAGGTATATTCCAACAATTACATTAAAATCGTTTCAGTAGTTTTTAAGATGCATCCCGGCATTCACAATAGATACCTAGGTAAATAAGGGTAATATGTATTTGAAAGTAGTTTTATTTTTCTATATTACATTTTTTTTTATCACCTTCCAGCAATGCGGTGGGACCAACCACAATGGCGTGGCGACGTCGGTGATATCTCACACCTCGAGGGCGCATTCGCCCTCCTCTGACCACCACACTCACAACGGCCTCCATACTAATGGTGAATACTGATGATTCATTTTTATCTTTATATTTACAACGTAAATGTAATTACCAATAAGCTATTTTCAATAGTTATATTTAATAATAGAAACATATATACAGTACCCGGCCATTTATAAGCATCGTGCTTTAGAAAGAGATACTCGGCTAGCTTCGGCTTCGTATAGCGCCGTCTCTGTCTCCTAATAGATAGAGTCTGGCTAATGAAAGAAGATAATGAAAAAGCGCGGCAAATTGAAAAAAAATTAATATGGTATCCCTAAAAGTTTGATATATTTTGTGGATTAAAATAACTTGATACTTTATTTTATTATTTTTTACATTGATAGTAACTGTATTTCTATGAAATTAAATACTATACGTGTTTAGTCTTTTACTATTGATATTTAAAATGACTAGAATTGGATGGAAAACTAAAACTAAATTTATTATAAAACACAACTTTATTCGGAATAATCAAATCCTGCGAAAGAAACGAAATATTCTATCAAATAAAACAAAGTTTAGGCTATTATACCTTTTAACTATTCGGAAAAAAAATATATAATAGAAATAATAATGAGTAATTGCATGAAATATCAAGACAATAAATCTAAAAAATCCATTGAAATTTTGTGTTGCCATCCAAAAGTTTTCAAATAATTCAATTATCTTCTTTCATTAGCCAGACTCTACCGGACTGTTAGTGTTTCGTGTGACAGAGATGACGCTCTACAAAGCTAGTATCTCTTTCTAAAGCACGATTCGACTTATAAATGGCCTGGTACTGTAAATGGTGTATAATTTCGTTTACTTTTAAGAAAGCCTATTCTGGGGGTATTCCTTTATCACTAGGACCAGTGCTTTGATTGGTCCAGGATGGAGGTCGGAGGATGCGCACTAACCTCCAAAATCTATTTTAAAGGAAATACGGTTATATACAAAATTGTGCTTTTACAGGGGTGACAGATATAGAACAGAAACAAAATTGTGATGTAGAAATGGTGCCGGCGCCACCCGCTACGGATTCGGCCGATTCACCCAACGGTGAGATCGACGGTAAGTACTTTTACGATGTTATTAAAGTTTTAAGAATTTAGAACTATGTAATTTAAATATAAACACTGATATATATGTTTGGAAATTGACTCAAGAAGTAAATTACTGAATTATTTCTCCATTCTTCCGTCTGTTACAACGAAAGGAATTGGTCTTTGGGAATTAATTAATTTAACAATATGTAGTATTGTCTTTTATTGACATAACTTTTGAAAAATTATGTTAAATAATTGTAAATTTATAATAATACACTTTAATCCGGTTAAAAAGTTTTTTCTCTAAATATATGTAGCGTCAAATTAGCCTAATTACTATATGGTTTACGAATCTCCAAGATCCAAGGAGAGGTCCTAAAGATATTAAGAAGGAATTTAATTTAATTAGACACAAAACATTTACGTTTTAAAATTATTTAATAATTATGTAAATACATGGTTAATTATTATTTGCACATCATATCACTCATACATAATATTTTATTTATAATTATCGTTTTATAACATTTATATTTTATTTGCTCGTCGCTTTTTAGTTATACTTATTTAATATTACTATTAATATAATATATGTGTCTATAGTATTTTGTATAAACTAACACCATCCCATTTCGATAACAAAATTTCGATTTATTTGAAACTTTCATTGTAGTCTAAGGTTTAATACGAAATATGCAGAGAAGACTAGAAATAATAAACCCAAGTTCACATAAGAAACATTGGGTTACCGTTTTATATTGCAATGTTTTTCTTGGGATGTCATAACTTAGTTAGCATGCGGCCTTGTTAATCACGCCATCCGCCATTTGCCCGGGCTTTGGACAAGATTCACGTATTGCCTTAATATTAATAAGCAAATTGAGCAAATGCAATGTATTTAAGCAATAATGGTTTGGGCAGAAGTTCAGTTTTAATGACGCAATAAGTGGATCTTTTCCTGTGTGGGACTTGCACTTAGGGCTTCTTATGTCATTTGCGCCCACGCATGAGTCATCACCGGGAATTACAGGAAGTACCAATGGTAAGAAATGCGTTTTGATGATTTTTAAGGGAATACGGCCGAGTCTAAAAGAAAATATACCTAGACTCGATCGTCTTGCCATTTTAAATTGTCATACACTTGTAATGCTGCCAGAAGATTGCTCTCTAAACTACAATTAGCCATACCCGTAAATTGTATATATTTTGAAAAGATCACTGTATAGGTTAGGAATATTTAGGAACTTATGCTGCTTAGTGACATGGGTAAACATAGAATTACTAGCTTTTGCTATTGCCAATACGGCACACGTGAAAATGCATGTGGGGTGGTCGCGCCCTAAGTGAAGGGTCGCAGGTTGAGCGAGGGTGGTGGTTTTAGGTCCGGAGCCAGTGAAAGGCATGCCGGGCGTCACCGCGTGCGTCGCCGCCCTGCTATCGCCGCGCCGGTTCGGTGCGTATCGTACTAATGTCGACCGGTCGTGACACGCGCTAGCTAACGTTATTAATATTAACAAGTTTATTCGAGTCTCAGCAATTTGTTTTTGGGAGCGTTCAAGTATTACGTAACGCAATTTTTGGAGATTATTGCCCCCCCCCCCCCTCATGTAAGTCGCCGTAACGTTATTCAGTACCCAAGTATAGTAAAACGTTTCGTGACCACCTAGTGACTCTTTAGTTACTATTATGTGGTGTAAGTCGAAAAAAATATTAACAATAACGCGTAATTTAATCGCCGCCCCGCATCGTAACGTTTTACAAAAGGACCCCCCTAAATACGTTACGTAATACTTGAACGCTCCCTTTAATAGGAAATTTTCCCGTTTGAAATGTTTCTTAAGATGACCTAACGAATCACTTTAAATTTCTTTACTCACTTTTAATTATATAGTTTGATGCGAACGGGTCACCAGTGTACTAATTAGCTATCGCTTGACACGAAACCTGGTCAGTGTGTTGGCGTGAGATTGTGCGTGCACTTGGTCTCTTCGACTGACTTCTCTCTTATCAATTTAACAACTGTTGTCGTTTAACATTATTCATTTTCATAATCTAAGTTCATCGGTTGAATTTGCTGGAATAAAAATATTTGGTTGCAACTCAAATTTAATTTTTAAAGTGAAACTTTTTAAGCCGCATGAGGGTAACAAGTTTACGAATGAAACTCAATAATAATAATATTAGGGTCACAATGACCGAAATGAAGAAGACAGACCGATTGAGAGAGTGAGAAGGGCGTATCGAAATACCTTATAGAAATTTTATTTTTTAAATAAAAATTTCTTAAAGAGAGTATTAGTATTTTATATTTAATGCAAAATAATTTATTGAATTCTCAAATGAATTATTTTATATTTAATGCAAAATAATTTATTGAATTCTCAAATGAATTCATTAAATTCCTAACATATCTTCCTTTCCTTCCCTCCATCTAAGTCTCGGTAATGTAAAGTTTTATATTTGTATAAATCAAGACTTAAAAATTAGTTTGCCAAAGAACTTTTCACTTCTGACATGTGTACTTTGTACGCACGCACCAATTTTTGCAAATATTTCTAGTTTACAGCAAATTTGACGATTCTATGATGTCCATTTGAATGAACTTATTTGCATTGGTCTAAGACTTCAATGCTTGTTGCAATGAAAAATTTAACATTTCATCATTGGTTGAGCATGCAGATTAATGGGATGGTTATCAAAACGGCGATATATTATATTATGCATGTTCCTTGTTTTCTATATATATATTATCTATATACAACGCATGATATACACGGACGGATACATACACACAAACTATCACGTTTATCGATATCATGACGTCACTTTCCGAAATCCCTTACCACGTCTGTGTGATTGGTTATCGATTAAACTAATTTCTTAATTATTTAGCGAATAAGTAAGTACCTAGATATAATTTTTCTTATATTAAAAATTACCACCGATTCAAGTAATTTATGTAAATTGACAGTGTTCGACTTCTGTTGTGTCAAATCAGAATATATATTAAAGTAGCCAAAGTATATAAATGCTTTAAAGAGAAACTTTGTAACTGATTTGAATTAGTTGTGTGTTTCTGGTGTACCGTAAGTTCTCACTAGCAAAGAATAATTTGTTTCTGGTTATTTAAAAATATTATATACGTAATAACAGATATATTATATATACAGAAGGTGAAGCTTGCCGCGTAAGCGTGGAACGTATGCTCTCGTTCGGACGAGAGCTGTATGCCATGAGCCAGAAGTTGTCACAGGACCATTTCCACAAGTCAATGCTAGAGGTATAGTATAAGTTTACCCACCTAATCATCAGACTTAGCCCGTAATTTTCAGGCACCAAGGTTATATTATTATAATTGAAAAGGTAACAGATTTCTATATTATTTTCCGATTACATCAGTTTCAAGTCATTGAAAGAAACATTTAAAAAATAATTCTAAAATGCGTACATGCGAATATCATAATTATCGAAATGTGAATTTTGTTAGAAAATAATAATTTCTTAATAATTTTTTAATATCTTGTCAATAGTGGAAATCGGTATAGTTTTTTTCGATTCTGTAAGTGAACTCGAACTTCGCTCATGTCTGATATTGGCCGAAGATGCGTAATTGAATTGAAGTCACAAGTGAATTTGGTAATTGGGCTTACCTCCTGGATTTATGAATGTATACTAAATGCGTCAAGCGGTTCTTATACAACAGAATCATTCTATTGTAACATTGCATTTTTAAGGAATTGGTAGAAATTAAACACATTTATTGGGAAATTATAATGTACATTGCAGGATGCCTTTAGCCTGTTAGCTTATAGCAACCCATGGGACAGCCCGCTGGGCTGGCAATTAGAGCCGGTGCGCCGCGAGGCTGTCTGCGAAGCGCTCAATTCCGCTATACTGGGTAAGTATACATTACACTGCATAAACAAGCAGAAAAGTAAAAACTATGTGGAAACTCTTTATAATAATTTAAAATATTAAAAAAAAATAAGTTAGGAAAATAAATATACTCGTTAATAGGTTATTAGTGCTAGAAATTTTTAGCTATACCTATTTCTTTTCCAAAAATGGACGAGCAAATTGAATTAAGCAGAGCTTAAAATTGTTTTTAAGTGAAAATCACAAATGACGATATAAATATATATTTTTTTATATTCAATTAATCGTTGACTTATTCACTTAGTAACGTTGCCTATTACTTGTTTTGATAATGCTTTGGTAAATTTTTCTTTTCTTTGCTATCGAATTAGTGTTAAGATGCTGTAATGCTATACTCGGACTTTTAATTCCGTAGAATTCTGACAGCTATCATTTTTTGACATGTCAGAGATTACAAACCTTTTTGGCCTGGCACATTTTTCAATTTCAATACGAGTCAACATCTGTCTCTATACAAACATTTTATTTGTTAATGAATGTATTCATTTTATTAAGTGCGGTGCTCAACACTATAAGTGGTTTTACGGATTTAAAGATAACATTTAATTTTATTTTTACCTTTTTGTAGGTTAAAAATAAAAAAAATACGTAGCATTTTATTTTATTGCCCTAAAATTGGTGAAATTTGTCCGTTTTTCGGTGGAGAACTTTTTTAGTAGCAACATTTATGAAATGTCAGAACTCAACGGAATTAGAAATCAGAGTATAGATAATATAATTAATAAAATTCGTATAATTAAATCGTAGAGTTCATCCTACGCTAAATTAACTACATAAAACTACAACTGATTATAATAAATCTGTCCTATATAGAGTTCCAAGGCATGCCGTGGATATCGCCGGTGGAAGCGTGCGTGTCGCACTCCCGTGAGCTCCTCCGGCGTATGGCGCGAGCGTCCCTCGGCGCCTGTGCCTTCGCCGACCTTCCCGCACTTCTGCGCCGCTGACCCCCGCGCGCCGCGACCCGCGCTCCCCGCCCCCACCGTCATCGCCACTGATGTTGTCCCTTTCGATCGAATCATTTACAGCTTAACGGAGTGAGACGAATATATCGTAAGCGTTTTGTTTTTGTCTCCTTACGGATTATTTAGCGGAGTGAGACATCGTGCCCCTGTTTGGAATCGTTTTACATTGTATCTCTTGTTTATGGAGTGCCGACAAATGACCAAAGTACTTACGCTTTTCATTTTGATAGTTGATTTTATCGTGTCCTGACAAAAATTAAAATTGCGGTGAGCTTAAATTGCAGTGGTCGGTGCGAACGATATGGACGTTACTAGCGGGTGTGCTCGTTAATCGGAGGTGGTAAACGATATCACTTCCGACTTTAATACATAGATATATTATAGAATATAAATATTAATATAAATCGGTAACGCGGGGCACTACTTATGTTATACGATAGCGAGCACTTACATAGTCATTGTATGGTATTCATGTACGATCGCCCTGTTTTTGATTTTGTATATGGATTTGTGATTCATCAAATGTATTTGTCTACGTAACACGCAGATAAAAAAAAATAATAAATGTTCTAAAATGCTTGTTACAATGAAGACGCGTTTTGTGGAATTATGTATGGCCTACGATTGGTTGCAATGTACAATAGGCAGTAGCGTGGGTTGTAGGGTTTATAAGACTTATAGTGCCGCCGCTTAAACCTAACTTTACCGAGCTTTTTGTTGGCCAATTAATTGGAAGCGAGTGAGCGGCCGCCCGTATGTGTTCATTACAATTTTTCCAATACCTAAATCAATTCGAAAGTCAATCAAATTTATAACTTAGCCTGTTTTAACAAACACTAACAAAAATGGCTATTTAAATTTATTTTGACTTGAATTTTCATGAATCTCCCAATTGCAATTTTGTATCTAAGGGTAAGATTCGGAAACGAGACTTAGAGCGAACTGCGATCCCCAATAGCAGTCTCATTTCTGAATATTACCTAAAGCTAGTGATAGGTATAAAAAAATATTTTCTTTTTCATAACGCCCTGTATCTTTCATACTGTTCTTAATTTTGTAAAAATATTTTTTATTCGTGATTTTAAATAATGACTAGACGAGTAGCTGCCAATTAATTGGCTAAAAAAATAAATAATATAATAATTATAATGTGAGACGAACTGTTTGCAAGTAGTTGATTAAGAGTTAAGGTCACTGCTTTTGGTGCACACGACCGGTTACGTAACTTACGTACAGTAAATAATTTCGGATGTATAAATATTGCTTTTCATTGATCACACCTTGGCAATCTAATATATAATATTCTCGTGTCACAATGTTCGTTCCCAAACTCTTTCGAAACGGCTCGACCGATTCTTATGACGACCGATTATAATATTTGCATAAATTATATAAATTTATACAGCATACAAAAATACTTACAACCGTCAATTGTCACCCCTCTACGACACCTATTTTTTATTATAGCCGAAAGTTATTTTTATTGAACTAAATTTTTTTTTCCTAGAAAAAATAATATACATGGCAAAACGACGTTTGCTGTGTAAACTTTTTTTATAAGACAGGAGTCAACCGAGCTCTTAGAATTTACCTACAACACCAGGAAGCTTGAAAATTTGTTGCAGGCCTTTAATTTACTGGTACTCCTCTCTTGATGGCCCCTGAGTCGAAACTGTTCGGAAATACGTCGAATGGCAATACTTATTTAAGTATTTGTATCGACGTTTTAATATTTTTGAAAGCGAACACGTTTTACATAGATCTAGTAAAGCTATTGGACCCTTCAAGTATTTTCTTCCGTTTTAGTACCAAACTTTCCGGAGGGCTACTGAAATTGTCCATAAAACAATTTTAGCCTGTTCTATATTAAGTTGGTATTTAATTGTATTGTGCTAAGGTTTTCAAAAGATTGGAGTCGTCAGTTTTACTTCACTTTCGAACCTGGTTTTGATTTCATGAATATTAAATTAGCTGTACATTAATTAGTTTTATATTGGCTTTTATAGTTATCCCACGGAAGTGAAAATGCTCTCTTTGAAAGACCCGTGTCGTGTGCCCAGTTTGATGTAAAATATTATATGACCTTTCGCCGATTTCTAATAGCAGTGAGAATGTTTTGTAGGTACAGTTGGACGCACTAACATATTAAAAAAAATTATGTACGCGTTTTGTTGTAATATAATGCGGAGGTTTTCATGGAAATGTAAATAGACTTAGATGTGTTAGTGCGCCGGGCTAAGACACTGCTTTGTAAAGACGATTCTACAATATTGTTCGTATATTGTATTGTTTTCTTTTTTAATAATATATTGTGTTTAAACCGTCAAAATGATTTTTATTTCTGCATAACCTACAAGGTACTCTTGTATTACCTTGGTCGTAAATGAACATTGGTCATTATTTATATATTTATTTGCTCAACGGTATTCCTACAGCTACTTACTAATCAATATTCAATCAATTACACTGTACACAAAAGCCAAAAACAGAATACACATTTAAACATACACAAAGCACAGTTTCACCTATACAAACACAAAAAATATACAAAGAATATTTATAATAAATTCTAAGTTATGTTTTAGTAATTAGTTTTTTCTATATTGTGCAAATTTAATAGTCGAATTTTTTGGCTTATTTCTGTGTCACGCTATTTTGGCGCTGGATTGAGGTTAGGTCCGAATTTATATATATTCTGAAATAATTTAATATGCAATTAGCACAACGTCGCAGTTCTCATCGTGTTAGGGTTGCCGGGTTTATCGCAAACATTATCAATGTATTTTATGTTATTGTTTCAACATAGTTTTTGCACATTCTCCGTAATGTGTAAACAAAACACTTCACATCTTTTATAGGGAATGTCACTTATAAATTATGATTCATAGTTCAATTTGCGACCACACAGGCTGAATGGGCTATTTGACAAGATTTTAAAAACAATTTTAGATATTTATTAATGACTCAAAATCTACTCAAATTGTTATTTTTTATTCTAGCTTTAAAATTCAAATTACACATTAATTTTGAGACCCGCTAGAACGCTTCGAACAAGATGGCGTCGCAACAGTCCCTATAACATACCATGTCAGTAAACATGGTAACAAACGCCATGTTTTTTACGTGTTATATTATTTTTAGATCAAAAACAATCTCCGACGAAATTAATTTTCAAGGTAGTATAAGGATCAGACAGGCGATGAAATTATTCACTGGCATGGTACGTCATAATCGATTCGACTTATCTGTGACCGTTTAATATCACGTGACTGGCGTATATACAATACGTTTAATTAATGATATTTGATAAATTAATGATTACAAGTTATATTACTCCATAACGCTTTTTATGTTTTATACAGATTACTATCAATAACATTTCATTTATGCATAATATCAAATAGGCTGGCTATTGACCCAAATATAATATTATTCTTTGAATTGCTACTGTAATAATAAAACTAATCCTGGTCGAGGTAACAATTAAAAATATGATGAGAGATATTATGTCAGTTAGTTACAGTATTCAAACGTTTATTCATGAACGTAAGTCGTTGTTTGATTGGAAATGATTATTAGTGTATTATGTATGAGAAATCGATGGCAATACAGGTTGTAGAACACGCAAACCGCAAGCAAATAGTATAGTTTTAAAATTCAAATTGAATAATACACAAAGGCGATATAATAACATTTATACATTTAATCATTTTATATGATTGTGAGTGCGTTGCCGGCCTTTTATAATTACTTCGCTACTCGTATACATTGCTCACAAATAAAAATAAATATATACCTTTAGCCTTATGACTAGTAAACATTGGAAATAGTAGATAATTATTCCTATTGTAAAGAAACGTAAATTTCAACACCCTCCAATTTAGTCGGGAGTCCATTGATTATAACGAATCATTGAATAATTATGATAATTCTCTTAAATTATGGCCTTTTGGTGATTGGAGGGTAGAATTGTCTAAAATATTGATAAAGAAAAGGTTCTTTATGGTAATTTCAAACAAATTATCATCCTATTCTTTCTATATCAAAATCGTTAGATATATTTGCACAATACAAATTTATGAGACTTTAATGCATTTCAAGTAACGATCTCGAACAACTATAGCTTGGCCGAGAGGAATTGAATGAAAACATATAATATTTACTTTGAGTATGCAGCGCTGCACTTCTATAGCGGACCACAGATGATAAACCGCATGAAATATATTACGAAAATAAAGAATACGTATTATGGCTGAACGCTCTATATCGTAGAACAATGTTTTTAAAGAATGTAATTTAAAACTTCGTTTTATATGCCGTGATAAAAGATCATGGCGTTGCATAATGCGGTGCTAAGCAAGTGTGCCAAAATATGGTGATTTCTAGTCATGACCTAACTCTAGATTCACTTTCATGTGACGTTATGGTCAGCGTAATTAATTGTAATCAGAATAAAATATTGCTAGACTAGTGCTAGACAGGCTACTTCTAATTAATTTGCGATATTTGTTTTAAAATAGGTGTTGTTTGATGATTTGCTATTTTAAAAGAGTACCGAGAGTTTTTTACGCCGGCTTTTTCTCTCGGCCTACACCCTCTGTCTTCTTTGCCGATGAGTAGGGATGCCTACAAATTCAAATATAATGACGTGGAATAAGTGATACCTGTATCTTATGTTCCATATAAAATAAACATATTTTATTTTTATTGACAATGATATCCCCACTGACCTCAACTAGCAGCTTAGCTTTTCCTCGTTCTCGAATAGCAAAGGAAAATATTCTGTGAAAACCGTCTAATAGGAAGATATGGAATAACCAATGCCATGTGTACCAAAAAGAAAAAATATCAATGAAGCATGCTGAAATGTCCTATATTTAAAGGATCCTCCATAAGTAGCATAGGAAGCCGTAAAAATATTGTATTTTCCCTAGTCCAACAGTTATAGGTATATAAATGCTTCCAATGATGTTAAACAAAATATACAGCAGTAATTGAATTAAAACAAAGCAATATTGAATTCAGTTTTAAAAACGTCTTGTCTGAGATCTTGCGGCTCTTTTAATATTTGATCTGCATATTTATAAAGTCTATTTGGTCGCCGCGGGCTGCGCGCTGTTTGTGATCGTGGTTTATTTTATTCCGCGCCATTGTTTGTGGAAGCTGAATGTCTTCAGATATTGAGCTAGGATTTTATCAATAAGGTATTTATTATGCTTTGATTTAAAGTTGCGAGACCGAGCATCCAATATGCATAAAATGGAAATAATATCCGGTTGAAACTGTAATGTTATGCTGGAAAAATGTCTAGTTATTTTTATAAAAACAATAGTGATATTTATGTTTTATTTAATTTTTCAAGCATATTTGAGAACTGTCACAGGGTACATAACCAACTTCTCCATATGTGCAGAGCAGATTCAGGAAAAACTCACCGGTGTGACGCTTATATGGTTGCTTTAAAACAGAGAGTTTCTGATCTAGAACCATAATGTTTGAAGAGTTTTTCGTCGCAGGAGGCCATGGTAGCAGCTTGGAAGTCTTTGGTGTTGGATTCCTGAAAATGATTTTAAACGAAATTGATAAGACATTCTTCCGTCTAACCATAAATCACGCCAAATTGCCTATACGCCATTCTTATTTTGCTCATCATATTTAGCTGTCACATTATTTTTTCATAATTGTATAAATTATCATTCGTAATAAAAATCTCTGTAAATTCCAATATTTTTTAAATTAAGCTAAGCTAAATTGAATATAATATAAACGAGTACTTATACATACGTTACTTACCCATATCTCATGAAGTTTGTCATCATCGTAGTAAATTTAACAATAAATCTTTCATCCCTCGTGGAAAGTAACATTGAAATGCCGAAGGGTTTGAAAATGTAGAACAACTCTCCAGCATGGACAGGGCCTTTAAGGTCTCTTATAAAGATTTTCGCAAATTCTCTGTCACCCTCATAGGCGAATAAATAGTTATAGACTGGTTGGTTAGAAAACTTAGTTAAGACTTTAGAGAATGCCAGAATAGCAGCATACGCCACCCAGTCAGAATAAAATCGAACCAAATTCTTTACGGAATTCATTGTAATGTTACCGCATCCAAAATAGTGAGATCGTAGAAGTGTTGCTACTTGCTGTCTATTGTTGGGACACCATGAAAACAATGATGGTATCATATCGGCAAAGTTGTCATTGAGATTGGCGACCGATGACTCATCCAATAATCCATAGAAGTAAGATCCTTCGGATTCAGTGAAGCCCATCATAACCGGGACACTATTAAAGTTACCCGATTTCATAATATTGTATGGAGTGTCCCTGAAGAACGGATCTGGATTGTGAGAATCCACGCATGGAGAATATTTGAAATATCTTGGATTAACTGATGTGTCCTTGGTGGCTTTTATTAACGTTTCGAGTGGAGCTTCCGTAAAAACTTTAAAAACATCTTCATCTGAATTTACTTCTGAAATTTTGCTCGCGTCTTTAAACGCTAGTTCAGTAGATTCTTGATTAAATGCCCAAACGGACAAGGCTGTGCCACTCATGAGAATCATTTTATGGAATAATCCTCTGCTTAGTTCTGAAAGTAGATGAAATGCCGCCGAGCTGGCACCCGCACTCTCCCCACATAGGGTGACATTTTCTGTATCGCCACCGAATGCTGCAATATTCTTTTGTATCCACTTTAAAGCAGCGACTTGGTCTCGAAGTCCCAAATTAGATATTCCATTTAAACATAAGAACCCAAGAACGCCGAGCCGATAATTGACCGTAACGACGACAGTGTTTTTGACTACTAGAAATTCTGGGTCATAGAGATTTTTTGCACCCATGTAGTAAGCGCCGCCGTGGAGGTAGACCATGACGGGTAGTTTGCTTCTTGGTGTTGCCCACTCTGGTGAGAAGACATCGAGATACAGGCACTCTTCTTTTCCGAAAACAAAAAACTTCCTCCACTGTGGACACCTCAGTTGTAGACTGCTATGAATAGCATCGAATATTCCATGCCATTTTGACGGTTCCTTTGGTTTCTGAAAAATGGCTCTTAGAATAATGCCAAAACTTGCGAATTTTTGAATAATAAGATTACTTTTATTGGTTCAATAGTATGTTCTTGTAGCAGATTTTTAATATTTTATTAAATTGTAATTAATATATACACTTTGATCAGGTAAGTTTCCATTGATTTTTCTTCTAAGACAAGTAGACCAACCTTCTGTTATTTTCAATAGACATAAATAATTATGTTTCTTTCTCATAACCGATTGAGTGTATTTACATAATAAAGAAAAGAAGAGTTGATAAAATTAGTAACAAAAAATTAAGAGATAAAACAGGGTTTGCTGACGTTGTGTATAAAACAAAAGTACTAAAATGGAAATGGGCTGGACATACCATAAGAGGAGCAGAAAAATGGAGCAAAATTGTTACACTATGGCAACCAAGAGGCCATAAAAGAAACAAAGTTAGGCAATTTAAGAGGTGGGCCGATGAAATCGTGGAAATGACAGGAAAGACTAAGACCTGGACGAGATTGGTTCACAATAAGGAAAAATGGAGGACAATGGGGGAGGCCTTTGCCCGTAGGCACACAGAATCAGTTATCATAGATTAAGAAAAAACAACAGTTATAATGTATATATTTTGTATTCTGATATAAGGCTATAAATAAATAAATAAATAAATATATATATATACAGTATATATATATAGTTTTCGTCTTTACAGGCTTCGTACTAAAATAGCTATTACATTACACGCGCGTTACATATTTTACTTTAATAGAAAATATTTTTTTTAAGTATTGGAGTCATTAGTGCGACTAAAGAGTGGAATAAACGTGAACCATGATTATCGTTTTTTTAATGAAATGTGAATTTTTAAAGATATTTTAGCATTATAAATGTGATAAGTGGATTAAGATTATCTAATCTTATCAGGAGACTGTTTGTTTACCTGAAATCTGGCAGCAACTGCATAAGGTATGTTATAATACCGGTTTTGTCCGAACAAGCTTCTCGATCCTCGCAACTTGCCTTGACTTATTTCCACCACCGGCGTCAGTAAACTAGACACAGTTTCACATACCACAAGTACACCTAGTATTTTCAATATTATATTCATTCTTCATTTCTAGTTTGGATAATATGCAATCATTTTATCTCTTTATCTAGGTATTTTGATCGCTTCTATCAGTTTTAATACAATAAATGGATCGTAAAATCTTCACTAAAGTATTGCTACCGTGTCTAAAACTAATAACAAAATGTAGGAAACGTTAAATCATGTCGCACGTACTCTGCTGAGTGAGGTTTTTGCCAGCTTTCATTGGTAACGTTACGAAAGATTCGCTTATGGCCATTTCGCAAAGTTAACTCATACCTAGCACAGAGAATAGTTGAGACATAGTACAGTTTGAACATTAACACTTACTAAATAGACATATTACGTCTCTTTAGTTAGGTATGATTTTAAAAAACCCAGTGGCGATACTACCTTTTAAGGTCTGTGCCTCAGATTTCTACATTTGTTTCGTGATCATTTGTTTTTTCTAATAGAAAAATTAGGCTTAGGTATGAGGCTTATTGCCTTGTGCCTGACACACGCCGCCTTATTGGGCCTAAGGCATGCCGGTTTCCTTCTCCTTTTCCATCACCGTGAGTGTTAAAAGCGCACATAGACTGAGTCAATTGTGCATAGCCGGGGTTTGTGCATAACCTACGACCTCCAGACAATCGTACGCTGAAGGCCAACACCGTCTCTTATTTATGAGTTAGACTCATTTAAGTCAATAAATTACAATATTTTAATTTTGAAAAACATTAATATATAATAATGTTATGTGAATATTATACAAGAGATCCAAAAGTGTATCTACTACCTATCTATAGCGAAACCTAGTATTTGACCAGACAGCTGGTATCGAGCACTAGTAAATGTAAACATATTTCAATCATTGAATTCCTAGTAAACTTGCAATTCAACCTTGTATAAAATGAAAAGTGATTCCTATTTATTTACATTATACTTTTTGCAGTTGGTTTCAAAGTTCTAGCCAAAGTCACCAACTCTAGCGCCGCAATAAAAGTAAAAAGCGAAGCTTTTAATTCTGTTTTTCTCGGAAATACGCAGTTATTTCTCGACGGAAAATGCGAGCAAAGTGCAACAATCGCGTCAAGCGGCAATTCGTTATAAAATGTAATTAACGTGGCCAAGTGCAAGCCGACCGGCGACCGGCTAGGAGGCAAGGGGAGAGGGGGGAGACCCGGTTAATCCGGGTAATAAAGAAAAATACCCGGGAAGCGGGCTAATTGTTATAAACTGGGCAAACATGCAAATTGGAAGAACTTCCTCGGCCTTTTAATTGTGAAGTTATCTCGTAGTTAGGGCACGGTACACTGCCTTTAACAATTTATGCCAGCAGCCTTCCATTTTAATGATTGCTATAATTGTTAAATCTTAGCGAGATGAAAATTGAAATATACGGTACTGTGAAACATGAAACTTTAATACATTTTAATAAATAAGGTAAATTTGAATGTTTCAGGAAAAACAGTCATTCTGAAGCCACTCTCTGATCAACATCAGCTCTGGGTTCTAAAACCTTGTGTGTTCACGTTTGTCAAGTTTGATTTTTATTTTTGAATGCAGCCGTACATCTAAAAGTTATTTAAATCTGCAGTAATCATATTGTACATTGAACTCGGCCCTGCAAAAAATCCATCCACGAATTCCGTGAGCGCGATTTTTATTTGCGAAGAAGTTATTGTCTGAGTTGTATTGAATGCATAAGTTGCCTCTTGGCGCGCTCAGCGGCTCACTCGACAGACGAACAGCTGTCCAACTTGCTTATTCTGTTTGTCTTTTTGTTCATTTACAACTTTTTGTAGAAGCGTCGTTCATATTGCACTTTGTAACAACTTCGCAGCTACCAACATTGTTTGTTACATCGTTTTGCATTTAAACAAAAATAAGACACGGAACTTTGAATCGCGCTGGGATCTCAATTATAAAGGCAATTGTTTCATGATTATTGTGATGTTTTAATAACTAATTAAGGCGTAGAATAAATAAGGAAAGAATAAACACCTGATAGATTGCGATAGCGAAAGATACTTGCGGAGGTTTAGCCCCATAAGTGTACAGTCTTTGATGATGATGAGATAAGCATCACGACCGTGCCGAATATAGCCTACCGCGTGGTTAAAGAATCATAATATTACATTGATTTTGTGAAATGTCAAATGGTGGTAAAGCGATGTGATTGTTACATGCACGCAGATATTCTAACGGCCTCGTTACACACGAGAGTTGAGATACTTGTACATTATTGATAGTAGGTACATAATTGACAAAGCACTTATTAATTTAATTTGAGAGTAGACTGTAACCGCAGATTACATTGTATTCAATAATCACAATCACGGTACAATTTGCATAATGATTTATTACATAATGTATAACTTAGACTCTTATATATTTATAACATAGATTTCGTGTAGTTTAAAATTATATTTATTTCGTTACGAAATTTATAGGACTAGATTTAGTATCACTAAACATACACTTAACCTTCAATTATTTAACACAACCTAATACCCGTAACACACCCCTTCCTAAGAATATACAATATCACATATTTTTTATTTATCAATAACTGTCAACCACAACAAGGCAAACATGGTTGTGTCTCTGTCTGTTTTATAGGCTAGTGAACTGCCTTTATGTTAAAAAAATTTTCTTTTGTCTTACCAGTGCCCGAATCGTAAATCTCAAAAACAAAGCAAGTATAAAAAAATATTTTCTGTACTATATGGTAAATATCTTTATCGAAATCCGTAACGTTTCCTCCTGTACTTAATGTAAGTTTTATTCCATAGAGACACGGAGCCCTCATCCCAGAGAGGGCCAGTGGTTAGGTGTCGGTCAATGACCAAGGCTGTGGGGTTCCAAGCCTGGCTGGGCTGCCACTTTACAGGTAAGAGAGGCGATGTGTTCGGCGTTGGTTCGCTAAAAAAAATATGTATTGTTATAATATGACACTACCATGATTTGGTATTAAACGTTTGTGTGGAAAATCTTAGTAGATATAAGTCATAGACAAATATAAGTCGTTATTCCTTTTTAAAGCCATTTTAAAGCAACTAAAGCTTTGCTTTGAGGCCATGGGGCTTATGCAAGACGCCTTAACAGTAGTGTATGTAGAAAGTCGAAAACTTAATTTGTATGAAAATGACAGTTTGTGTCGACAAATTTTCATACAAATTTAGTTTTCGACTTTCTACATACACTACTGTTACAGCATCTTGACTAAACCCCCATACCTGTTCTTATCTGTTTAAGAAAAATCTAACTGTTAGCCGTAAACATACAACTCTAATTGATGTTATCCACTTTAAAGAATTATATTTCCGGCTCTAGTTTATGGCTAAGCTGTATTTATTGTTAACGTATTTGTATGGTGAATGGGTGTCATGCAAAGTAAATCTAAATATTATTGAGCTTTATCGGCATTTTTGTGAGGCGCCGTGACGTGAAATAAAACAGCAAATTATGATGCATGTCCCATTTAATATGCGGATCACGTCCCTGTTGTAATATCAGAATTTATTTACGTCACTAACACATTCGTATGGGAAATCACGGATTTATATATGACTTGCGATACTTTTACCTAAGATATCCATTATACGTATTGATTATGGATTGACCGTGTGGACCGGTGCCTTATAATTGCCACGCCATGACCGTTACCACCAACACTTCCTTCAATTTTAATGGGTCAAATCCAGGGTAAACAGGGTGTTGGTAGAAGGAAAAATTTATGGCTTTGAGTTAGGTTAGGTTAGTACGGGTATTGTGACTGCGGAAGAGTTGTCGCATCTGGCACAGGACAACCCACGCTTCAAGAGACTGTCAGCCTACCTCCAGTAATGGAGAGGCACTAAAATGTGCCTCATATTAAAAATGTTCCTATGGTTCTTATATTTGAGACATCAAATTTTCAAAAGTTATTTATAAAATTCATTTTCAGTATAAAAACAAGTTTACATTTACCTAAAACCTTCCCTGTTCATATGTAAACGTTTATATGCATGTTGTTCTATATTCCTTTTATTATCTAATATCAGTTTTTGCCGCGCACCACCACTATGTGGAACCAGCTGCCCACTGAAGTATTTCCGAACCAACTCGACTTAAGGTCCTTCAAGAAAAGAGAGTACCTGTTCTTGAAAGGCCGGCAACGCACTTGCGTCCATGGGCGGCAGTATCACTTAAAAAAAAATATATCAATAGTAGCACTGTAAAGCTACTTACCCGTATTTCGCGAAGTTAGTCCACAATGTGACCATTCGTTTTATCATTTGGGTTTCTAGAATGCGAGTCGGCAATGGGAAAGTATGCGGTTTGAACAAATAAAAAAGCTCATCTGCATGAGACGCCCCTTGCACAAACCCGAAGAGTGAGATAATCTTCGGCATGTTGATATACCCGCTGTACTTAAATAAGTAGTAATAAATGGGTTGGTCGCTCGTCCTCGCGTACAATTCGGATTCAATCACGGCTGGGTATTTAAAATGCAGATCCGAATATAAATTAATCATGTCCATAATTAAATCCTCTTTCCCCGATGAAAAGTAGTATTCATTTATCTCTTCCATACTTGCGTTTTTGCTCAATTCTGATGGAAATTCTAGGTCTCCATGTAAAATATCATTGGGTTTTTGTTTTAAACTGGTTCCAAAATCTTTCGCTACAAAATATATACCTTCTTGGTTATTGTACCCTATTATCATAGGAACTTTAGTGTAATTACCGGAAATAATAGTGTCCAAGGGATGTTCAGTGATTACAGGCTCTACTCCAGGAATTGCACTTTCAACACACGGTGCAAATAGTATCTCTGCAGTTATATAATTCTTATTTTCTTTTAATTTTATTGCATTAATTAACTCTTCAGTACTTCTATTTGATAGAGTCCTATAAATCTCAAGAGGATCTTTGCCATAGTATCCGAATTCTTTAGCTAAATTTCTAGCGGTATTAATAGGATCGTGTTGAAGACCCCAGGGCGCCAATGAAGAGCCACTCTGTAAGATTGCTCTACTAAAAAGTCCTCTAGAAGCGGGAGACATAATGTGATGTGATACAGACACGGAACCAGCACTCTCACCAAATATTGTTATATTATTGGGGTTACCACCGAATGCAGCGATATTTTCTTTAACCCATCTAAGAGCTGCTATTTGGTCCTTCAGGCCGGCGTTGCCCGGCGCTTCTTTAATACCCAAACAGAGAAATCCTTCGACGTTCAGTCTATAATTGATGCCAACAAAGATGACGTCATTTTCTACAAAGTAATCAGGCCCGTATAAAAAAGCACTTCCTATTCCTTCAAAAAAGCATCCCCCGTGGATGTAAACCATCACAGCACGTAAATGTGAAACGGCGGTTATGGGCGTGTAGATATTTAGTTTGAGGCAATCTTCAGTGCCGGCGATAATAGGACCAAACATCTTTTGGGGACATCTCGTGTTCTCATTGATAGCTTCGAAGATCCCTTTCCATTTTATTGGTGGCAGGGGTGCCTGCAACAGAGAGAAGAGTAGGAATTACGAATAAAAATTATAATTTTAAAAATGTTACCTTCCTCGCGTATTTCTACATGATTATACATACTTTCATGGTCATTTTAATGGTTTCACTATTTTATTCAGTACCAAAATGATGTGTTGATAAGGTAATTATAATTATTCAATATGTCATTAAATAACGATTCTTATAATATTACATTATTACAAATGTAATAATATACAACTCTATGAAAACCGAATGACGAAAATCCGCTTATAAATTAATATATTATTAGAAATTGATGATGTTTGTTTCTGGTTTGTTGGTTGTGTTAACCGTAGTATAATCATAATAAAACTGCAGCTGTATATATATATATATATATATATATATATTCATAACACTTAAAGATTTATTTAAATATAATTAAATTATATCCTTTGTTTTACAGGCAAGCTCCTAGTTTTAGTCTATGCAAAATGTTTTGAGCTAAATTCCGGGTGGTTTATAAATCGTATCAGATTGAATGAATTTACTTGCCTATTAAATGTGATCAGAAAACGTTATAATTAGTTAGCTTTAAGACACAAAATTCGAGGTACGAACGAATAATATTTATTATCCATTTTCGTAGGAAAAAACGTACTTTACGTACCTTTATGTTCACCTAATCGTTTATAAAAGTTCAATGTCACGTACTCATTATATACGGTATATTAATTCTTGACGTCATATTTGTTTGTTAGATTTTTATTAATTCTTGACGACATATTTGTTTGTTAGATTTTACATATTAAATATCATTAAAAATTTTTCTATCTTTAATAATAGGTATATTACGCGATAAAAAGTTTCAAGGCTTCCGTTTCTGTGTTTCCATTAGCGCACAATAAATAAATTCTTAATATTGCACCTGCTAATTAATATAAATAAATAAAATAAAATAAAAAAGCCTTTTATATCTTGCAGCTCATGCTAATTAATATTATGAAGACCAAACCCAACCCACTGTTAATTAAAAGTACGCAATATTTTAATATCAACAATAAAATCTGCCTTCGAGTTCCCGCATAATATGCTACATTACATCAAATCCTAAAAAAAACCTTCCCGGTAACAGCCTGGCCACGGGACATTCGCCGACGCGAATATTCGCGCGGTGCGAACCGCGATGCGTCTAGCGACTGAAATAAACTCATAGCAATGTACTAATCAAGCCACGCGCAACGGCGACCAGCGATGCGACCGGCGAAATGTACCGAGCGAATCGCGCGGGCGACTGACGTCGCGACGGGCGAGCGAAACAAATGCATGAATCAGTACGGTGCAAGCCACGGAGTCGAACGGCAGTCGCGGCGAATAGAGAAGGGAATAAATAAGTTTAGTCGTGGTCGCGGCGAAAAATGAATACAGAGTTTTTTGTTACTGAAATACTGGCTAGACCAGCTATTTGGAAGTCTGGCCATCCACAGCATTAATTTAATATACCTTAATCTCAAAAACAATTTTTCAGCGGCACTTAAAATTCTATTTGCATTAACTTTTTTCTCCAATTCTGGTTGAATATTCATAAGAATATAATTGAAGGTTTCAATACTCATTCTGGTATACTCAAAAAAATAATTCTGGATATATTCTGAATTTCTCATACTTCTTGTGGAATTCTCCACAATTTCTCCACATATTAGGTCTTGCACCAAAAGCTATTACTTTCCAAGCAATATCGAGATGATTTCGATAAAGACATTTCGCTGTCGAACTTCCTTACTGGTCGCGGCGGCAAACGTGACTGGTCCGTGGCCTGCAAACGGCCCCGCGCGAATGGTCGCCTCGCCTCCCGCATCGCCGTTCGCACCGCCGATCCCCGTGGCCAGGCCGTAACAGAAAAAGGCGAAAACATACTCTGAGATTTTTATAACAATTATTACTTATGTTAAATTAAAAACTTACTTGAAAACGATTGGTCTGATCCACAGTTCCATAAGGAATCCCGAAATACTGATAGAAGTTGCCATCCCCACTAGTCCTGCCTCGGAGCAGTCCATCTTTCACTCTTATCACGGGCCCTGGCTCCTTCAGCAATTTTGTTGCGATCAACCATATGAACGCTAACCACTTCCACATCTCATAACACTTTAATAAAAAAAATTGTGTAATATTGAGGTTCGAAAAATTCTCACTCGTAATTATTATAAGAAACGAGTTTCGCGTGTCATTAATGTTATATGACTAGATGTAAAAGGATAATAATAATGTTGTTAACGCGCTGACCGATACAGCGCGACGCGTGCGAGTAGGTAAACGTTGCGAGGTTACATGTTCAGGGTTCTGCGTATATTGATAAGATAGTTGGCCAATTTAATATGGCAACGTCAGGAATAATAAAATAAAAATGTAAAAATGTAGCTGTAAGATTAATTATAATTAAATAAATAAATAGAAATAGCCTTTATTCGAGTAATACAGAATCAGGATTACAAAAAAAAAAACAGTGGCTTTACAACATTTTTAGGTCTCTGATTTCTGAATCTGTTTCATGATCATTTATCAATCTAATAGGCTATTAGGTGATCTGCCTTCAGTGCCTGACACACGCCGTCGACTTTTTTGGGTCTTAAGCGGGCCATAGACGGACCGCATTATGCTATCAAGACCGACTGCAATATGCGGTCGCCGCACGGGGATCTGAAGTTTCCATACTAAATTAATATTCGCAATACACGGACCGTTCGAGCAGTTCCTGAGCAAACCGCATATTGCAGTCGGTCTTGACTGTAACATGCGGTCCGTCTATGGCCAGCGTAAGACATGTCGGTTTTCTCACGATGTTTTCCTTCACCGTTCGAGCGAATGTTAAATGCGCACATACAAAGAGAGTCCATTGGTGTACCGCCGAGGATCGAATCTACGACCTCAGGGATGTGAGTCGCACACTGAAGCCACTACTAGGCCAACACTGCTCAAGAATTACATTAATTCCATGTCATAATGTATTACATTAGTACACGACCCACGACGGAGTGAAGGTCTCCTTCAAATTCTTTCTTTCATTTGTCTTTCATTTGTCTCTCATCTTCGCTACTATTTTCCAATGTTTCCCCGCTATCTCTTTTTTCTCCTCACTGGGTCATTTAGTAATACAAAGGCATAATTCGTAAAAGAAGAATTTTAGGTATCGCATGTAAGATTTTGATTTGTATACAATTAATAAAATTATTATTTTTTTTTTAATATCATGATGGGAAGATTTGAATATGAAATTAAATTTTATAAATTATTGGATCAATTGATTAAAAAATATAATTTAAGTTGGGCCCATATAGTACAAACATATTACAAAAGTTATGTATATATAGTGTACGGTTCCTGGGTCATCGTACAACAATAGAATAAAAGCGAAATAATGAAATGTTAATTGCTATGTAACGAATGATTGCATGTGACTACGTCTGGCTATACTCTCGGGGCGTAACTCCGACTATTTAGAAAACCTGAGTGAGCAAAATGTATAGCCTTGGCTCGTACATACAGAATCAGTTAGTAATGGATACTTGTATGTAATAATATATAAGACCTACAACATAGCTACATTTTGTTTAATATATAGAATCAAAGAATTGTTTTGTCATAGAAGGGTACAAATACATGGAATAGTCTAAGTCTGTGTTTCTCAACGCCTACGACACATAGGGGGGCAATTTGTTTGTTAAGGGGCCTTATCGAAAATGTATTATTTATAAAATAATTATTTGTTATTTCAGTTTTTAATTAGATGTTTTAAAATTTACTTACTGTGTTTCGTTAACAATTACTAAGTAATTTCTTCCTTAAACCTATCTTTTAAGTTTCATAAATTAATTTTCTTAGCAATTAAATTTATATTAAAAATTATGTTGTGTATGTTCCATTTGTCATAAGAAATTTAGGAAGGCTAATGTGGGGCATGGCACAAAATAGGTTGTGAAACATCGGTCTAATTTCTTTAAATATGGTCACTTTACTAATTACTAATTTGTAGCGGTAAGAACAGGCGATGCGCGACAGGGGTTTATATGTTTACCGAGTTAACCGCTGAAGAATTTCTTTTTAGAGTTTTAGACCCCTAAGGGAGCGATATGCATATGCAATATATTTAATACAAAGAGGATAAGCTATTATTTATTTATCAGTATGTCTTTAACGAACATGATTTTTTGTGTATTCAAACTGTTTCACTTGTGGCATTGTGGCATGCTATGAGCCGCAGAATCTTCAAGGTCGCCCCTGTAATATTCAACTTTTTTGCTTTAAAAATATAATCTTATAGATAATTTACGTTCAGAGATTATAATATAAATTATCGTTATAAAGGAAAAAGACGATGGAGAGATTACGAGTATCATACCAAAAAAAATCTCTTCCTCGTTGATTGTAAGTTTAACACAAATGACAAACACACACGAATAAATAAAATATAACACGAATCGTGGTTTGACAGTAGCTCAATGCTTTCTACGAAAACAGTTTTTCAATGAGAACTAGTATATTATATCTTATTGTATATATTCGTATAGCAACAGTGGCTACCGCCAAAGTAAAATTCAATTAATTAATTCAAAATTTCTATTAATGTAAAACATTCAATTAAAAAAATCCTAACAACTAATTACCCTACAATGTCTCAAATGGAGAGATTACGAGTATCATACCAAAAAAAATCTCTTCCTCGTTGATTGTAAGTTTAACACAAATGACAAACACACACGAATAAATAAAATATAACACGAATCGTGGTTTGACAGTAGCTCAATGCTTTCTACGAAAACAGTTTTTCAATGAGAACTAGTATATTATATCTTATTGTATATATTCGTATAGCAACAGTGGCTACCGCCAAAGTAAAATTCAATTAATTAATTCAAAATTTCTATTAATGTAAAACATTCAATTAAAAAAATCCTAACAACTAATTACCCTACAATGTCTCAACTAAAATTCTAAATCTCAACTAACCTTTAAAATTTTACGTAATGTCTTTTCCAGGTGGCATTAACTGTTTTTTATATTATCTATATGTATATGATTTAAAAAACGTAAAAAGATATAAGAACGTTATAATACTACGAAGTAAAAAATGAAAAAAAAGCGTAATATAACATCTTTAATTACAAAAGGATCATTTTTATATCAGGGATATATAAATAATCTCGGACAATCGAGAAATACTCAATAAAAACTTGCATAAGTGTATTTGATATGATTTATGGACATTAAATGGACATATAAGATACAAACGTCTTTTTATCCTTTTATCAGTAGAGTAATTTTGAATTTTTCCGTAATTTTAATAATACAAATGGAGCAGAGATCCGACGGAAATGATATTAGAACGTTTAATAATTGCAGTGTTTCCGCCTTGCTTAACTGAAGAATGGCATTATGTTGTAACTTTTATTAAGTGCTAAAATAGTCTATATTTTCTTTTGATGAAATAAGAGATAGATTTACCATTGCAAATAAATTGACTATTTAATAAATACTACAATGATCGAGAATGAGGTCAATGTGGTAACTAAAAGTTGACAGTTGACAATACACAAATAACACGAATACGGAAAAACACAGTCAACAAACAATACAATACACAAAAAATAACAATTAAGAAACGATTTCAAAAGAATAATATAATAATAATATAATTATTATATATTTATTATACTTTTTAACTATACTTACCTATATTATTTAAATAACTTATGCAATCCAATAGGAAGCTAAAAGAACTTCCTCTGTTCTTTGCTTTCTTAAATTGTCGTTACCTAATCACGTATTTTATAAATATGATTAATTAATATACGAATTAATCAGTTAACCTTGATTCAAGATCATGGCGCTCCAATGACCCTGCGTCTTAATTGATCTAACCAAATTCACCGAAAATCTTGTTTTCATTTGAATTGTTTTGTTTTGTATTTTATTTATTTTATCCCTCAAACTATTTCATATTACCCTTGAACTGGTATTTTAAAGATTACTTACAGCACATTATTTAGCGACCACGATGTTTTCGATTTTATTTATATCTGACATCTGTAAATATTTTCGATTTTACATAGGTAACAATAAGTGCTTTAACAAAAATTAAAAGGAATCTTTTCTTTTAAACATTTAATTATTTCATTATTCATTTTCATTTCATAAAACTAAATTACTACTTACTACCTTATTTGTTTAATACATGTGTCTTTACTAAGATATCATCGAACATTACGATTTAGCCTAACTTAACACTAATAAGTAATTTAAGTATAACCCAATTTGCTAATAAGGATCTTTAACATAAGAAAGTTTCCAATGACACTACTTACAGTCTCTATTAAAGGTCTTTTTTACACTGTTTAGCACTTAATACTAACGTGCACTACCACTAATTGACTAATTCAAATGGGTTTGTGCTTTTCATTCTTCTTCATTCTACCTTAAACTACTAATTTTATTTTTATTCTACTTAAAATATATAAACAATATATATTCATCTGTCAGTCTTCCCAAAACACCTACAATTAATATACTCAGATCTAGTTAGAACTGAGGAAACGGTTATGCAGCGAGATCACTAGCGTCCGCCGGCAGCTTGATGCGTGTATTTAGGTAAGATTTTTTAACGAGCTCAAAAAATGATCATTATACCATAATTTATCATAGTGTGATCTTTCGCTTGAAACCGTTCAGAATCCATTTGAGAGTTTTTAAGCACACGCGTTCATAGAGACAGCTGCGGCCGGGGAACTTCATTTTATATTGTGTGCTAGTGTAGGTTAGAAAAAAAAACAATTAAAATTCATTTTCTTCGACAGTGTATTAATTTAACTTTCTGTATTTGGAGTAGGTTTCATTCCATAGTAATAAAGCCTCATCTTCCCATAAAGGCGCGGTAGACATGCGCGTATTAATGACTAACTGATGGGGTTCCTTGAGGGTCGCCGGTTCCCACTTTACTGGAAGCTGCGCCGTCTTGAATGGGATTGGATTACTGTTTAACAAAATTAATCATACATTAAATTATACCATTGAGGAGCCACTTAATTTATCACCATTTAATTCCATGGTCGATATTCAACGTAAAATCGAAATAAATTTTTCATATTTATAGATTTTTTATTTCTTTTATACTACTGTAATCTAGTAAACAGTTATAGTCTAAGGTAAATTACTAATGGTTTTTACTTAAAGTCACATGATGACTAAAGTAGATTAAGCTAGTATTCATACTTTAACATGAATTGGTTTTAAGATAAAATAGATAGTTTACCTATACTTTGCAAAATTGCTCCACATAGTTGTCATTATATCAATCATTTTCATCTCTAATTTTGCTATTGGCCAAAAACCTTCTATTTTAAATATATAAGGGAGCTCGTCACCGTGTGATGCACCAGGGCTTGTACCAAATCCGTAAAATATCTTTACTAAATTTAATAAACCGCTGTATGAAAACTTGTAAGAAAATACTGGTTCCCCAGAATTTTTTATCAACAAATCCGTTGTAGATACGACAGGAAATCTAATTCCAGCATCACCTTCATATTTAACTAAGCTGTCTACACTGACATCTGAACTATTTTGTTTGGAAGAATATATATTTTTTAGATTTTCTGCAGTCTCTAACCTTGCACTACTATCCGGAAATTGTAAATCTCGAGGTAGCGAGTCAAGGAAGTTAAACATAGACTTAGTTGTTGTATTTTCCTTTCCCACAAACATATATCCTTCTGCGTTATTAAATCCAATTATTACAGGCACTTTATTAAATTTGCCGCTATTAAGTACAACATAGGGGCTATCTGTTAAAAACGCTTCAGTTCCAGGAATCGAATTCTCAATACAAGGGACAAATATATTTTCCGATTGCACTATATCTCCATTAGATCTAGGCACCCTTGTGCTAAGTAACTCCGCTGCAGTTTTCTCTTTGAAAATATCCAAGACTTCATATACATCCGTCGTGTTGTATTTCAATTGTTGTGCAAGGCGAAACGCTATATCCTTAGGGTTAAACTGTGTCGCCCAAAATGACATCGCAGAACCACTTTCTAATATAGCTTTATGAAATAAACCTTTGGACATTGGTGATAAGATATGATAGAGCACAGAAGCGGAACCTGCACTCTCACCAAATATTGTAACATTATCGGGATCACCTCCAAAAGCTATTATATTTTTTCTCACCCAACGTAGAGCTTCCACTTGATCCTTTAAGCCCATATTTCCTTGAGCTTCCTTTATGCCCAGGCAAAGAAAACCCAAAACTTCAAGACGATAATTAAATGTGACCAGAATAACATTATGGTTGACCAAAAATTCTGGTCCGTATATATAAGGTGATCCAGATCCATCTCTGAAGCCTCCGCCGTGTATAAATACCATCACGGGGTAAGGCCGATTTCTTCGCTTTATTGGAGCGTAAACATTAAGAGTAAGACAGTCCTCATTTCCTATAACAAAACTTAAAAATCGTTGTGGACATCGACTGTATTCATTGATAGCATCAAAAATTCCTTCCCATTTTGGTGCTGGTTTTGGACTCTGAAATACAGGTTGTCATTCTATAGCAAAAATAAGATGGTATACTTAGTATTTTACTTTCTACACACCTGAAATCTATTTGCAACGGCATAAGGTATACCGTGATATCTAACATGCGAATTATCCAGAGCAACAGTTCCACGAAGTAGGCCACTGGAGATTCGAATTGGTAGCGTTGGCAGATGGGCTGCTGAGTAGGACACCGCCATCAATGCTATCAAGATTCTTCTTAATTTTATCATTTCTCTGAGTAATCACAAGTGAAAGTGAAGAAATTAAATGTGAAATAAAACGTTAGAAAAGTTTATTGTTCTCTTACCGGAATAGTGACGTTGTGTGTGTATAAATATGCGTTATTACTGTATGTAATTAGAATATTATTAACTGAGTGGAGATAAATCTTGCCTTATATATGCTAGCTGTTAATTGTAGCGTCAGGTTGCTTTGTAATTGTAAGGTGGGATTTTCTTAACACTATAGACTATTAATATAAATATCATTGATATTCTATTCATTAATTCGTTCCAAATATTAACATAATAATATGATTTCAATAAAACATTTTCTCGATGTAAAATATCAGTGATATTAATTAGCAATAAGACAATGAAGAGAAATGGTCTGATTCTGTGCGTCAGATAATAAAAAATATTTTTTCAATAGGTAAAGATATAGCAAGCACTTGAATGATATTGAGATTACGGAAAATTGCGGTCGTTACAAATAATTATAGAATACGCCATGCAAATTGAGAAACAATTATCATAACTCGGATATTGCAAAACTTTTATAGATCTTACGTAAAAAAATTACATTGAAACGGTTTTGTTATTCATACTACCAACTTGATTACTACATATATTATTCTTTCTAGGACAAGCTTCACGAGACTGTCGGCCAACCTCCAGAAATGGAGTGTCACCAAAAGAAGAAGAATCCAGGAGATACCTTCAACATATGAAGTATACTGGAACATTGAATTCGTTTAAATAGTATGCAACATTTTTTAATATAGCGAGAATCAATATAGTTTACAGAACCTTGTTATTAACATTATCTGCGGGTAATCTGTTATGTCGACCGAATACTTAAAGTGGTTATGATTAAGTTAATCATACATTCATTTTCATATTTCTTCCCGATTTATGGATAGAAATCGTACTTCAACTTATTTATAACCTTGTATGGCTAATTCTGTGTTATTTTTATATACAGTTGCGGAATAACAAGAGATGTTAGCAGCAGATGTTTTTTTTATTTAACAGATTTCAAATACATAGTTGGTATAAAATAGTTATCGTCAATGGCAGTGATATTACTTTGTATCGTTCTAGTGTTATGAATAAATAAATAATAAAATAACAGAATTTATAAATTGATAAAAAAAGAGTTAATACATATAAGACAACTAATATGGCTTGGATGAAACAAGAAAAATTATCTTATTTATTAGGCCTTTTTCTCATTCATAGATATCACAGCCTTGTTCTCTCTAGCTCTAGCTTGTTCTCTCTATAAAAGTATAATTAAAGAAAGATGTTTAATTATTTTTTTCTTCTAAATTCCTTGTAAGTTTGGTTCCAGAGTAATATTCCTTCATCGTTCCAAAGAGTTTCTTTTGAAAATTCAGTATCAATGACCAATAGTTCTGGCTTTATCGGATTTATGGGTTCCCATTTGATTAAGAATTCCTTGTTTATCCACGGGATAGGGTTTCTGTAAAAAGCGTTTTAAATTAAGTTCAATCAAAATGTATTGCCGTATACTACTTATTGTCTAAAGGGTCCAAAACGTAAATATAATAAAATAAAAATCCTTCTAATGCATAGCAAACGAATTTTAAGTCTGCTTTCTGCCTTCAATTCCAACTATACCGAAACATTTCTTTGCAATGTTTGAAGTCAAACATAGAAGTTTCGGGCCTAACAAATTAAATCTACTATTAGCGTGATCAAGTGAGCCACGAAAAAAGGGAAACAAAGAATCTTACTCGAATTTAGCGAAGTTTGTCCACATAGTTGTCATTTTGTGTATAACGTTTTGTTCTAAAAATGACATAGGTAATGTTACTTCTGGTTTAAATAAATAAAATAGTTCATCAGCATGTGTTGCACCAGAATATCTCACGAAACCATAAAGCAACTTCAATAAATTCATCCAGCCATCACGTGCAAACTTATATACAAAGACAGGTTTATCCATATTTCTAATCAAAAGGTCAGCAGTAAATATCACAGGATAAACTATACCCGCGTCTCCTTCATATTTTGCTAATAAATCTAAAGCGCCTCTTGTATTTTCCAAATTTCCAAAATATACATTTGTTAACTTCTGCGATGTCGTAATTTTATCTAACGCAGTTGGAAACTCCAAGTCTCTCGGTAAGGAATCAAAAACATTGAACTTAGATATAGTTGTATCATTTTCTTTTCCAACAAACATGAATCCTTCGGCGCTATTAAACCCCATCATTATAGGTACCTTATTAAAACTACCATTTCGTATTATGTTATATGGGCTGTCCGTTATCATTTGCTCCCTGCCGTTTAAAACTTCTTCAATACATGGGACAAAAATATTTTCTGAGAGAATTGTATCTCCTTCACGTCTGGGTACACGCGTGCCTAACAGTTCCATGATTGATTTTTTCTTAAATATTTGCAAAACTTCATAAACGTCTTTTGGTTTATAACCCATTTGTTCGGCAAGTTTGAAGGCTGTTTTTATAGGCTCCAATTGCATGCTCCAGGGTGAAATAGCTGAACCACTTTGCATTATAGCTCTATTAAATAAGTTTTTAGACATTGGTGATACTATATGATATAAAACTGACGCCGATCCAGCACTTTCTCCAAATAAAGTAATGTTATCAGGATCACCATTAAATTGTTTAATATTTTGCTTCACCCAACGAAGAGCTTCTACCTGGTCTTTCAGTCCCATGTTTCCAGGTGCTTCTTTGATACCTAAACATAGGAAGCCAAGCACTTCTAGTCTATAATTTAAAGTAACTAAAATAACGCCATTTTTGACGAGATATTCAGGTCCGTACAAAAATGGTGAGCCAGATCCATCTCGGAAGCCTCCACCGTGGATGTAAACCATAACGGGATAGGCTTTTCTATTTAAATCTAGAGGTGTATAAACATTTAATGTAAGACAGTCTTCATTTCCGGTAATCCATGTTTTTGAGAATCTTTGTGCGCATCTAACATTTTCATTTACCGCGTCAAGTACTCCCTCCCATTTTGGAGCTGGTTGAGGATCCTGAAATAATTTATAATGTTATGTAGTGGAACATTAATTAATATGCAATAAAATGTACACTAATTATTTTGTGTCATAGTTACCTGGAACCTTTCCGTGATCAAAGCATATGGAATGCCATTGTAGCGAAGATGCGTGCCGTCTGTTGAGACGGTGCCACGCAGCAGACCCGAGGAAACGCTAATTATGGGCGTGGGCTGCTTTACGAGCTGTGCCAGCCACAACGAAGATAGTACAACCCAACGCCACTGCACTCCCATACTGGTGATTCAATCTGCAAGCTACATGTCACTGGGTTGGGAAGACTTATGAAAACTAGTTGCGTTATAACGTTTTTTTATGTAGTCACCCTGAAACACGTAATTGTTTAAAAGTTTATAATAAGAGGTAATTAAAAAAGGAATAAAAACAAATTAGATGTCATAAAAATTAATCCACTATAACTTATTTAAACTCCACAAAAAAACTTAAGTTATTGTTTATTATTTTTAAGAAGCAGTTGTTAGATAGATATGTTTTAAACATGATGTGACGCCTCGTGTGAGTTGGTAAACAATTAAACATTAAACAATGCGTGTTGACATTTCTTTACGTCACCGAAACCGAGTCCTTAATTAAATTCCAGAGCATCTGATAAAACAGACATAGTCATGGTATAAAATTTCTTCCCGGTTTCGCGAATGTTAACATCGTATTGTTATTCGTCAGTCATGTTGTTTAATTGGTTATCAAAACACTATTTATAGCAAGCCTTAATCACTTACCAACTGGTTTTTATCACAATCAGCTAAATATTTAAGGTTTAGTATGGCTTGATATTCCGAAACTTAGTTATGCAATTAGTATTTATGTGTAATTGCAAATAACGACACCGCGTCTAGTTTCATCGGTGTCATAAATACGAAGAGTGAAGATATCTTTGACTGTACACGCTAAGAGAGAAATCACACAAACAACTTGGCTTTCTTATTGTGTACTTTAATTGTCAAGGAATAGAGATCTTATTCATTTGCTAATCCCACCATTACCCAGCCTGTTCCTCAAGTTACAGTTAAATATGAAAGTTGATTCTTCGAATATTCGTAATTGTCAAACAAGTGATTTTAATTCTCGCGCGTAATTTTTAATCTTGCGATTGCTATTATTTTGTAGATTAAACTAAATTGTTTGATTTGTAACTTAACATGTTTTTATTAAATAAACAAAAAATAATCGTTTTTAAGTAAGTTATGAAGCAGTATACAGTATGCTGCATGAACTAAAAAGCAATCTTTCCTCTTTAAAATAATCGCATAGAAAAGCACGCGCCTTCTATGTACGAATAGCAAAGTATCAGTTGGTAGGATTCGTTCTATCTTGCTAAAGTATTTTCTTACTTTTGTAAATTATTCAAAGACCTATTCCAATGGATCACCAAAGATTTTACAAAAATATTGTTAAATTATCTTATATTAATAATTTCATAATGTTGCTCAATTAATTATTTGTATCTCCAATATAATACCTTGAACAACCGTGATTAACATGCGTCTTAGAGTTCAATGCTATATGTTTTTACGTACTTATAAACATTATACAGTATAGTTTTATTGTGCCGTGAACACGTACGTATTCTTTACGTAACAATAAAATATACAATAATATTATTATCAAAGAAATCACTTTTAGTTTGTCGACATAACAAAATAAACTGTATATAATAATCAAATTAAATGGTTATAGATAAAGTGACAAGGTTGTGAATGATAACTTTTAGTATTTGATAATGACAGGATGATATGATAAATTTATTACTCAGGTAAGTGGTCGTCTGTACAATAATTTTTGTGTATATGAGTCTCACGTGACGTGATTTTGATACTATGATAGTGTTTGATTAACATAATTTTGAAAGTTTTTAGTTATAGCAAGTTATATGTAGTCATATCCTCACTAACGCTCTCGTAACGTCGAGTCTAACTCTATTTCCTCTTGCACTGCGATGTCAATCATTAAATGACGTATTAGGTTCAGGATTATTATGTCATATTATATTTATCTTATGCAGCTGATACGCCACAATTCAGTGGAGAAGTGAGTTTTTCTCAGTTCAGTGGTTCAAAATGGGGTGGCGGTGGCTAGTGCTTTGGTCGCTGTGGCTGGCAGGGTTTGTGCGCCAGCCCACACTGCCTCTGCGTATTTCTTCGGGGATTTTGCGAGGATCTGTGTCCCCAGACGGCACGCATTTGCACTACAACGGCATACCTTATGCTTTAGTCACACAGAGATTTCAGGTAAGTGCAATTTAAATATGCTTTGGTTTACGCGGGTACATTTAATAAACCTTCTTTAAGCTTGGTTTATATCAAAAACATCCTTTATCGTTATTATATTCTTGTGTGTAAATTAATAAATAAATAAAATATGTTAATGTGATTTTCCTTACTTTATTCGCACTAAATGGATTTCGTAAAGAATGAAAATCTAGATTTATTAACATAGTAAGTTATTTAATAAAAAACGAAAATTAACAGTAATACTATTCCTAGTGTTTGTTCTTAGTAAATACATAGGCTTGAATTTTAAGCATGATTAATACTATAATAACCTGAAAGTGTTATTAGTGTTATATTTTAAATAGTTACGTTAACTATTGCAGAAACCTGGTCCTGAACCTTCTTGGGACGGTATATTTGAAGCGATTCATGAAAATATTCGATGTCCACAAAGGATCGGTAAAACCCTTGTTGTTGGCCAGGAAGACTGCTTGACCCTTAACGTTAACACCCCAGTTAACGTAGATGCAGGCTCCCTTTTACCAGTAATGATTTACATCCACGGAGGTGGATATTTCGACGGTTCCGGAAATAGCGTCGTCTATGGGCCCAATAATCTTATAAACAAAGGCGTCATTCTAGTCACCATAAATTATAGATTAAACATTCAAGGTTTTGTTTGTTTGGGTATCAAAGAAGCGCCCGGTAATGCTGGTATGAAAGATCAAGTAGCAGCCTTGCAATGGGTGCAGCGAAATATAAAAGCTTTTGGTGGAGACCCAGATAATGTTACTTTGTTCGGTGAAAGCGCTGGCTCCTCTTCGGTTTCGTTTCATATTCTTTCACCAATGTCAAAAGGCCTCTTTCATAAAGCTATATTACAAAGTGGATCATCTATATCACCTTGGGCCTTACAATATCGACCTGTTTACATGACAAGCTTACTAACAAAAGTAATGCTTCATAACACCGAGAATGCTGTTGAGTTGTACAATATTTTAATGAATAAAACTGATGCAGAATTAGTTGTCACAAGAGTTCCTAGAAAAGAAGGTAATACAATAATCTCAGAATTGCTTTATGCGCCTTGCGTAGAAGAAGAAATCAATGGTGAAGAGCCATTTCTAATAGAACACCCTCATGATATATTGTCTAAGGGAAAGTATAATAAAGTGCCAGTGATGATTGGCATGACCAGCAATGAAGGATATTTATTTGCAAATATGGAAAATGACACGGTAATACCTAAAATAGATGTAACAAAGTCTCTGCCTAAAGATTTATTAATAACATCGGATAAGGAGCGCTGTGAAGTGGGAAACACATTAAAAGAAATCTACAAGTTCGATAGTAACATATCTTCGTCTAATTTTCTGAATCTAGCAAAGTTTTACGGCGAAGTATTCTTTAGTTATTCAATAATACAAGAAACAGAGTTATATTTAAAGACCAACACAGAACCAGTATACAGTTATATTTTTAATTATAGTGGTAACAGAAATTTCCTAAAGAATTCACTTAGAGAACCGTTCTCTAGTGCTCCGGGAGCGACACATGCAGACGAACTATTTTATATCTTTAGTCAATATCTCATCCCCAATTTGTTTGAGAATCAGATGATTGAAAAGGTGACAACTATGTGGACTAATTTTGCTAAATACGGGTATGTTCAGTCTATTTTGCGGCATTTATTTCAAAAGATACAATTTGAGCAACCATTACATAAGTCATTAAAGAAATAATACTGGAAATAATGTAATATTCTTACACAAGTAACAAGAGGAAAATGTTTCCGAACAAAAAACAGCTCGCCTAAGGTCACTAACGTTACAGATGCTTAACTGCTGCTTAACCGATTTTGTTGAAAATTTTAATGTGAGCGATGTTAGATATATAAGACTTACTATATGTAATTCAATTATTTATTAAGCGTAATTTTTATTATTATTTACCATGATTAATAAACAGCGTTTCTATTCAAATCTTTGCTGCATATTAATTAAAAAAGTAAACATTTAAAAAGAAAATTTTATATCGGATTCCAATATATATATATATGTATTATGTATGCCTTTTTACAGAGAGCCAACACCAGAAACGACAGAACTGCTTCCATTAAAATGGCATCCATCTACGAAGGCTTCTCCACATTCGTTGGTGATCGACTCACAATTTAGTATAGTGCCAATGGGAACCAGTGAATCTATTAAATATTTAAGAAGAATTTATGCTAAGTACAGAAGAAAACAAACCCGTGATTTATAAATAAAAAACTGATGAAGTGAAATATTGTAGTGTAGACACATATTTTATAGTATATGAATGTTTAGCTGAATGCCTTCCTGTAATTTATTAAATCGTATATATATATATTGTACAATGCTATTTTTTGTTTTGATAAATATAGTTAGTTTTCTAAATTTTCTTTTTCTTCAACATCAGTCTGTAAATTTTCGAAATGTTTCATGTGACTTATTATTTTTTCATATGTAATACCACAAGAGCTTCAAAATTCGACGACAGTCGTCATGACGACTATATTTGTTTGCAACGAACCTTGAGGGAAATACCAGATAATTTTGAAGCTCGAGTGGTATTCGGGGGATTATTTTTCCGACCCAAATGTCGGCCAATAGAATTGCACCATGAGACGAAATGTACAGTTAACAAATAAGAATTTCATAATGAATAAAACAACTACTTAATACTTTTCTTGAAGCAACGACCAGAGAAAATTTTCACAAAAAAATTTCAGTATAATACCATGTAGGTTGTACCACGTGACGTCGAATGGTGCAATTCTATTGGCCGATATTTGGGTCGGAAAAATAATCTATATTATTTATTTTTTCTAGTAAATAGATTTTTTTTAACACATTGAAAAAGGTGTTTAATACAAAATAAACCATGTTGTCGTTTTATTTGATAATAAATGTGATACATTTATCATAAAACCTAAATACGGCCTGCGGCAACTTTATATAAAAAATAATTTTTTCTATCATTCATAACTTTTTTATAGATTTTAGTAGGTATATTGAACTAGGATAATTTGTAAAATTACATATTTTAGTAATCAGTCTTTCTCCGATATAAACAAACAAGCATTATAAAAGTTACACATAATAGAACAAATTCGTCTCACAAAATCTAAGGATATTGGCCCAAATCAGTGTCCCATCTATTCATTTGAAGGCGAAGGAGCCCGGCTGAGCCGTTATTGGGCCGCTGAATGGGACCCGCTCAATGACGGACTTAGCGAGTTTAATTTTCGCCTCTTTTGATGGATGACCGAGTTCTGAGCTGCCGTAAATAGAGCCACATTCTTAAGTCGTTTCATTTCACGCTGTATGCACTTCAATTGGAATTTTAGGAACTTATTTGACATGCCTACGTATATTTGAACAGATAACTTATCTAAGTAAAATTTGCATTTTTTACTTAAAACGGGTATTGAAGTGAATTATTGTCGTAATTGATACCAAAAAAGTATTATCTGTACAACCTTGCGATTCTGTAACACACTTTTCGAACTCTCACAGCGGTTTTCGCAGCGGCGGTCGCGTCAAATCAGTCGTGAAGGAGTCATTTCGCTGTGAGAGTTCGAAAAGTGAGTTACAGAATCGCAAGGCAGGTCTAATACATTTGTTTTATTGCGTTACTGTGGCATACGGTGACATGGTTAAAATCCCTTGCAAAATAGTAATCTGTATACATTTCGTAAGGTTACGAGACCTTGTGAGTTTCCTAAACATAATTATTATATATTACAAACGGCTTTATCGATTTTATACTGGGTTAACAGTACCAAATCTATTGCAGTATATTTAATTACCCAAAAGTTTAAATCACGCGGTAAATAACTGGTAGGTCGTACAGCATTAACAGGCGTGCACGGAGATACCCGGATATATCCGGATTATGTTAAACACTACTCGGCCCGGATTACTGGCATTTCCCCGGATTTACGGCGTTTTTCGATGCGTTCCCGGGATTTTAAGCTGCGTATTGAATAGTGCGGTTAATCTTTATGGGCCTCGGCTTATGTGCGAAGATGTATTGTGCTGGATTTTTAAATAAACTATTCCAATATTACGCGACTATTATTTAACGGATGAAATCAAATTATTATGAAAATGTTTCGTAAAGCTATTAATCAAAACGAGAGTGGCTTGTGATGTTAGTATAGCCAATATACATATAGGAGGTATTATAAATAATCTTATTGCTATAAGTTTCCGTGAGTCACATTGAGTAATTAAGATTATAAAAACTATTTAAAAAATACTATAATTATACTAATATGATTATAATTTATTAAGAAACATTTAAACTTAAATTATATTTAGTCGATAGATTCTGGATTGTAAAGTATGGTATAATTATAGTAGTTTTTTATGACAATTGATAATTGTAATGATAAATGATGATGTAAATAATGATTCATTACAATTATTAGAAAATTAATAAGGTATAATTATTTGTCTCTTGCATTCTTGGGTAAATAATTATTAATAATACAGTAAGGGTCTGTTTCACAATGTATGGATAAATTCAAATTCAAAAATCATTTAATCATATGAGTAACACATTGTACACTTATGACTTGTCAGTAAAGAAATACATATATGTATAATAAAGTACCAAATAGCTATGCAACACATAAATTATTTGGAAGATAAATTGTGCTATTTGACATTCATCGGACTCATAACTTATGATGGACTTTATGTGACGAATAGCGCTATCTGACAGTCGTGAAACACAACAATAGTGTTTATCCTACCAATATGTAATAAATAGCTAATTTGGAACTTATGTAGAACTTATCCGTACATTGTGAAACTGACCCTAAATGTAAAGTAAAATTCTTAAAAAATTAACACGCAATTTCTTTTGCGAAAACAGCGAAACCTGAGTTCAAATTTTCACTTTCATTAATATTATCGTAAAGACTTTATTAAACCTATAAAATGTTCGCGAAGACCTAATTTTTCAATATTAAAAGTATAATAAGTATGAAATATTTTGCGAGAATTATTCCCTAACGAATTTAAATTAAAAATACCTGGGTCGTAATCATAATCTATTTGTTATTAAGGCAGATTTTTTGTATTAATATTTTAACAATTGTTAACTAAGTGTTGAAATTCCTAGTTCATATATTATATATAATTATAATATGCTCATTAAATAATAATCCAGAGGCGCTACAACCATATATGGGTTTTGGCTTCAGTTTGTATCCGTCCGGGGATCGAAGCTACGACCTCAGAATCGAGAATCACCAAATATAAAAACTAATTGTTATCCCAGTATCAGGGTTGTGAGTCGCACGCAAAAGACACTAGACCAACACTGCTCTAGAGATATAGAAAATATAGATAGATATACAAATATACTTAGTTACCCCAGCGTATCTTAAAATTTTCATCAGTATGGCAACCCAACCTGAGATTGTCATAAATTTTCCAAAACCCCCTCATAATGCATATGTTACTGAGGCTATTACGTGCATTAATGGTTACAGGCGACTTAACCCTTCGATAAACTAAAAACTGTGGGATTTATAGACCGACAGTAAGCCATGAATACTTTCAACAAATTTGCTCCTTATGTCTGTGGCTTATAACATAAGCTGTGGCGATCTTCTATCGACTAAGATAAAAATATACGTATATAAATATGTCAGGGAATATTATGATGTTATCATCGAGTGAATTGACCGTTGATTGGTTGAATGAAATTTCTTTTATTACTTTTACGAATCATAATTATTTTAATTTGATTTGTTATTATTTAATTGTTGGAATCATTACGTAACGAATAAAAATATGAATATTACGACCAATCAGAGCACAGCAAATGCCTCGAATGGGGTCGAGGCGCCATCTTGACTTTTGACAGTTACCTGGAGTAACGCAAGACAGTTCTGAATGCTCCTGCCCTTCAGGCGATTGACCACCCCGCGACTGCCCAAGTCGAGGTTCGAGTCTCACAGGAGACGCCCTTACGCCAGTCGCGGGAAACACGCCTATTCTGGCCGAGCTGTGCTCGCCAAAACAGCCCGAGCTGAGCTGTAAAGGCCCAAGGCCAACAGCGAGATTACTTTAAGACAAAAAGTTTTGATTTTGGATTCATTCTGGTGTTGAGAAGTTGGACCGAGTTGGGACTAGTATATTGTGATTAAAAGTGAGATCGGTGATTTGAACCCGCTGCTCGCTGATCTAAGCTAAAGTGTTATTTGAACTTTGTAGGGTTAAAAGGTTTCAAACTAAATTAAATATTGTACGACATTATTCGTGTCTTTTGTGATCGCACTTTATGTTGACTTTTTTAAAAGATAATTTTATTCGAGTTTTATGAAGGATATGCCTTTAAAGAGAAGAAAACCGATGAAAAAGAATTGTATACAATACTGACAGTTATCTACAGAAAATATGACAGTGGCATACGTTTTGTCATTTATTAATCCTATAATGGAATACGTTTAAAAATATTTAAAGGGAATTTGATAAATATGTATTTGTAATTATTAAAAAAAATAGATGTGTTGTACTGTTCTAGGTTTATTACTTATTTTCTTGTTAAATGTACTAAATAAAAGGATGTTTTAAGTTTTTTTATAGATTTTTTTTAGAATTATTTAGAATTTTATATTCTTACTATATTTTATTATTTTATTAACCAATTGCCTAGGTTTTAAACAATCTGCCTTGCGATTTTGTAACTCACTTTTCGAACTCACACAGCGGTTTTCACAGCGGCGGTTGCGCTTAAATCAGTCGTAAAGCAGTCATTTAAGTCAGCGTTTTTGTTTCTTGTGTATCTGTTTGTTACATAATTATCTCTTTATTTGGACCCCATCCCGTTTAAACTACCTGCAAAAATGTCCTTTTCATCCCGTATTATTCACGCTATCTACCTGCTACTAAAACCATAATAAATATTACAATATGATATCTGGTGCTTACTCGGGCGAGATAGGACGAGTTACGGTCCAACGTTATCTCCTCTAGGCGGGTACAGCCCATGTGTTAAAATTGCTCTTTAAATATGGTTTACACTTTTGCCTAATCTTTATTGGGTCATACCACCCGTCTATTAATATTCTAAAGGTCTTTATATCTTGAAATAAACAAGGTCTAAACCTGTTTGGAGGTACTTGGTGTGGAGGTGAAATATTGTTAGCAGATATGTTTATTTTGTTCTCTGTTCGTCTACTAGTTTATGGGTTTCATTTTTAATGAGTCAATCGAATGGAAAACTATTTAGCTACAACTCACGTTTGCGGAGGGACCATTGATGGTTGAAAGTCCAAAAGGTGGAATAGGCACGAGGCTGGTATATTTGGGTGTCTGTTGTATGTATTTTAAGGCAAGTTTCGTCTACCGGACCAGGACACAAATCCAGAACTTCGCCTTGCATCAAACAACAGTTTTCGGTTCCATTTCTATGGAATGGCATAAATACGAGCGATCGATATGATCATAGATGCGTGGAGGTTAACAGTGTGCAGTAATTTATTGCGCCTGGACTGGAGTCGAGGCTAAACTAAGCACAATAACCCGCATTTTCATATAAGGATTAAATTTTTTCTGTTCTCGGCTTTAGATTTCTCTATTTTTATAGTTATCCTTCTGTGCATGATATACCGTTGATTTATACGCTGGCTTTACAACTATGAGTTTGCTCGCTATGTTTCTCTATAACTTAGCGAGTGCTATGTTTGTATTTGGATAGAAATGTCCGGCGTTGCACACCATCGAGGCAAAAATCTAACACTGCAGAAGATGTACTGAAGCTACTAAATATACAGTAGTACAAAGTAAATTTATCGTTACTCTATCGATTAAACTAAGCTTGGGACGATCGGTTATGTATAAAATATAAACGCTTTTATTCATTTAATTTGTATCCGGATGGAATCGGCTTCCAGTGAAGGTCTTGGGAGACGACCTCCAACGCTGTAGCAATTGCCAATTATGGCTGTTACGTAGACGTCTTTACCCTATTATCATATTATAAAAATAGTATTAAGATCACTGGTAGCCCAGCTTTAACATTATCATATACTATCTTATAATATTGACGTTAGTAAGCGAGATATTTAATTAAAACAAATACAATTAGAACTAAACATATTCAATAAAGGTCCACAATTATCCGGTCAACTTAGGTTATTTAAGTTTAGTAGATAGGGTTGGCTACAAATGGTACAGAACTGTAGAAATCAAATTGCCATTAAATGGATAGGAGAAGAAGAAGAAGAAGAGGGCGCTCTCAGCATGAAGCGAATAGAGAGAAAGCCATAGATAGAGAGTTTTAGAAAAGGCCGGAGGAGGCCTTTACCCGTGAAACTACGATCAATGGTACTGAAGGAAGTTTCGATAAAGAATAATAAGAAATAAGTAGAAATACATATAATATTTAAATTATTATCAAATATATTACTAAAACATACAAGGAAACAATTCTAAAAAGGCAAGAAAAATTGAAGCGTTTTTTTTATGTTACACGAGGCAAACGGCCTCCTGTTCGTTTGTTTTTTTTTTTTAAAAATTAGACTAAAAACAAAAATTTAAATTATGTGGTAACCCTACTGGCGGGTTGATTCACAGGGGAACCCTAATCATGCACATAATTAGTTGATTGCGAACCCATCGGATGGCACAAGTTTTGTAGTTACAAATTAATATGCTTTTAGGAATGGTTCAATTTGACTAACTTGAGGGAAGAAAGTTTGCTACAAATGTGTTGCGGTGGAGTGAGGTACTTTAAATTATCATTATTAATGAGAAACTGTGTAATTCGATTTTCAGGCTCTCACTGAAAATGTACTATTTAATTTAATAAGTTAATATCTATATATAAGTTAACCATGGCGACAAAACTGTTTATGAATGTACAAAAAAAAGTTGTAGTTTGTCCTAAAGTTTATTTTATGATTTTTCAAAATATTTCAACAGTATCTCTTTGATGGCTGGAAGTCTTCCACGGTCCGCTTCACAAGACACTTTCTTTCGCAAACTAGCGAACTGTCCAGATGAGGATCTCCCTGGACCGACCTCCAATTCTCTAAAGAAAGACTTCTACCTCAAAGGCCGGTAACGCAACCACTAAAATGGGTGTCTATGGGCTGCGATGACTGCCCCTTTTGGGCGTCCCGTAGACTCGTTTGCCTCCCCATCCAATAAAAAAAAAACCAAAAGAAATACGTTTTTGGTATAAAGTTTGCTTTTATGATAGTAATAAAACTCATTTTTGAATTTTTTTATAAATTTTAATACATTCAAAAATACCGCGCGAACAGAGGGGGTTTTTACGTTCGAGTTACAACAATAATTCAACAAACACAGCATAAAAACTATTTACTTTACCACAAATTTCCTAAATCCTTGTACCTTAATATAGATAGGCTATTTTCGGTGGTAGCGTCCATCACATGCAGGCTTCCGTTGCAAGACGGGGCATAAATAGTCAGGAATTATCTGCTGCGGACCATTGGCGATCAATTGAGTGAGACTCATTTCATCCAGCCTCGACAAACGTTCTCTATGTAACATGCTTCGCCTCTTCGTGAGAAAATAGCAAATAGTCATTGTTTAAATAATACAACGGCAAATTCAAATGATATAAAATCTAAAGTGCCGTTTTCTTGTCTTTTTTTATTTCTTCCTTTAAATCGTTATTTTAGATATTTTATTTTTTAATCAAAATATTTTCTTTTGCTGTTTTTAGGTGATACGTTTTTAAATCATTAGATTTTTGAATCGTGGAGTTGTTCGACTACGCCATCGGTTCGCAAAACTACTAGGAGGCCTTGTTCTGAGAAGAACCGGCAAGAAACTCAGCAAGTTTTACACTCCCTTTACATTACAATTATTCAAAGGAAAATGTCATAAACCACAACGTCATTAAAGTTACACAAGTAAAAAAAATATAATAATCTGTTCTGTGATTTACCACATTCACCATTACACACAAATTATAAGAATATAATTACAACTATTGCCAAGCGTTTTTATCTTCCAGGTAGTCATTGACGGTGTAATAACATTTACACATTAAGGTTTTTTTGATATGTGTTTTGAATCTGTTTAAAGGCAGTTCCAATATTTCACTACGAATCATGTTGTAGCAGCGTATACTTAGGCCCATAAATGAAGTATTTATTTTCTGCAACCTGTAAGACGGCTGGAAATCAAAATTCAAATTCAAATTCAAAAATCATTCATTCACGTAGGTAACACAATGTACACTTGTGATTCGTCATTAAAGAAATAAATATTAATGGATCTAATTTTACATTTACTGCCAGTTCTCAAATCAAGGGCGTAGAACGGAAGAGAAGAACTGGCAATAAACTCTCCGCCACTCTTTTTAATCGACATGTTTTTTTTTTACACAACGTTTATAAGGAGCTGCAACCATTACACCATGTTCCACATGACATTTTAAGTAATTAATAATAATAACATAAATTAAAAACAAAGACTTGTCCCCTATCAGCAGGAGGCATGGTGAAATAGGAGCACGCACTTACATTCTCGTGGGAACAACACGCAAACACATAGTCGAAATAATTAACATCACCGCATACACGAATTCAAGTACGACCAGTCACCACAAGTAGCACCCGTTCACGAGTATGACGCATGGCCAGCCATCGCCCACCTCGCCATATTTTAGGGAGAGAGACAACCCGACGCATGGACGCCGCCACAAGCAATGACAACTTAAATTAAGTTAAATGTTTTAGTTTAAGAAAGGGTGGTGATGTCTATGAAAATTAGATACATTTAAAAGACTTACTCACTCATTGTTTCCATATACAAAATAACTAATAACATTTGTCAGCAATAGTATTCAAAATCAGGTTCAAACCCCCCAAAACTCGATTAGTGAAACACGTTTTCCTAATCGAATAGAACTCGACTTAGGGACAATCGGAATGCAATAGTCTAGATGATTTGTATAAATAAATCAAGTTTGTTACGATGGAGTAGGGAAGACCAATCGAATTAGTTCTGTCTTAGTTGATTACATGCTAGATGTACTGAGGACTATTGTTAGAACTCATGTAAATTGCTAGCAGTGTTAGCATAGTGGTTAAGCGTGCGATTCTCACTTGACCTCCAGCTGTAAAATAATGGATCTTTCTACAAAAAACTAGCGATATTGATAATTTGCGATATTTGTTTTAAAAAAAGTGTTGTTTGATGATTTGCTATTTTGAATGAGTACCGAGAGTTTTTTACGCCGGCTTATTCTCTCGGCCTACACTCTGTTTTCTTTGCCGATGAGTAGAGATGCCTACTGATTCAAATTTAATGACGTGGAATAAATGATACCTGTATCTTATGTCCCATAATAGACATATTTTATTTTATTTTTATTTCATTTTTTTTTTCTAATAGGCGGTCTGCTTTCGTGCCCGATTCGCAACGACGACTTGGGTCAAAGGCGGGCTAACTCACGATGTTTTTCTTCACCGTACGAGCGTGTCTTAATGTAGACAGAAAGTCAATTGGTGCACAGCCGGGCTTTGAAGCTCTCTCTCTCTCAGGAGAGTCGTACGCTGATGCACGTACGAAAAACAGCGTGAGAAAATCGGCATAGATTTTGCTTGGCCGTGTGTTGGACGCAGAAGCGTTTTCACCCAAACTTGGCAAGAGTCTATGAAGAAACAAATGCACAAATGTAAGGCAAACATATTTAATGGATCACAATGCCCCTGGACGAATGGATTTGTCCCTAGAGTGTAATAAAAAGCTACATTTAACAAATGTGTTTTTGGCACGATTTTTTCCCGATATTTCAACACAATTGCATGCTTTATGTAAATTAATAAAGATTAAAGTTGCAAAGTAATTAAGTTCATAAGTACTTCTGTGAAATGTTAAGGTTAAAGGTTCATATTTAATATGGATACAATTTTAGTAGTTGGTACGATAAAAAGTTAATTTATGAAGGACTTAGAGAAAACGGCAAACAAATTAAACCGCGTGCGTTCGGTACCAAAGCACACAGCAATTCTAATAATTCTGAGACAATTTTAGAGGAGATTTTTTTCCTATTAGAGTTTAATCCGTGACGATGATAATTATCTCTGTATTTATCTACAAACTTCTTTGATGGCTTGCCTAGAACAGAAGAGAGTGAACTGCATTCACTGAATACCCTTTCACGTTTTAACTGTTAAGCTTAATCTATATATATATATAAATGAATTGCTGTTCGTGTCTCGCTAAAACTCAAAAATGACTGGACCGATTTGTCATGTGGGTGTTTATTATCTTGAAATATGGAACTTCAGAATTTAAACGGTGGGAAACATAAATATTAAGTAAAGAAAAATACTAAAAACGACGATTGATTTTTCCAATAAAAACTGATCCTAGCTAAGAAATATGTGATGTCTTTCGTCTATTTAATAATCTATCTATTTAGAAATAAAAAAATGTCACTTGGTGGTCATATATTTATAGATATGAGGTCCGATCTCTTTGGTCCAGTATAAAAAAAATCAGTTCTGACAAATATACGTAGGTGATACGAAGTTCACCGGGTAACTATATTTTGTCTATACACAAAGGTAATGCACGAGTCCTGTTAAGTCTAAAAGTGGGATTATATGTCTATGAACCCATACTATTCTTTGGGTACAGTTTCTGTCTCTTATTACTCCATTAGGTAATAAGAGACAGGCATTAGGCACGCTTTAATGTTTGTATAATTAATAATTATTGGTCATGGTCATTTCGTTTTTAAAACTTAATTTTCTTATCAGATCGAGACGAAATACGGCGTATGTTGGCTTCTAAGAAGAGGAAGTTATGCTCGCATGCCACGTTAGATGTCTGGATGGAATAGAAAGTTCATAGAAATACTGTTGTGGAATTATTTGAGGCTAATCACTTCGCAGAAAGTCTGCCTTGTTTAAATTTCTTACAAATATACTAAAATAGATCCATGCTAAAACGCTTTATTTCTGCTTAATAATTAGTATGTGAATATGTTTTCTAGTAGTTAAAAAAAAATATTAACCTACATATGAATAATATACTTTTTTTTAATGTTTGTTTCCTTAAACAATAAATTAAAACGGGAGTCTGAAATGAATCATGGTCATCATGGTTTCCGAAAAACGTGTGCACGCTGTTAAAAATTGAATTTGGAATTTCTCACCAAAGAGGATATATTTTAAGTCAAAGTGGCCAATTTCATATGTAAGAACCTGATATTTGTGTTACAAATAAGTTATTTATTATTATTATTTAAAGGTACAAGACTTTCATGAAGAGGTGTTAAGCTGTCTAATGCATTTAAATAAATATTTATATGACCCCAGACAATTTGTAAAAAATAAAAATAAAAATGGAAAATTTATGTCTATTGTTGGTACACTATCATTCAAAGCTATATAGATTATATAAAATGGCATTGAGGCTCTATTGACTGTGTCTTATACATGATCTCCGTCGCGTTAATTTCTAAGACGCCATCAATTTAATAGGTCCCTGACCCTAATCCGAAGTAACAATTTACGATTGTGTGCGTTCGATATTTCTTTATTGTGTCAAGCTGTTTTTAATATATTCACTTTCAATATGTAAATCGTTTAAAATCTGACATATAAATCACTTTACTTAATTAATATACTCATTAATTAACTGACGCATGGTTAATGTATAATCCTCATCAAACTATGTACTGAAATTCTGCAACCCAAGGGGGAAAGTCTGCAACCCAAGTGTGCTCCAAGAACTGGGTTCTTTGTACCTATGTATAAAGATATAAGTGGGGATATGGGCGACGGCGAAGGCCTAGGTTATTTGCGATACCAAGAGCCAGAACCAGTCTGTTGCACAGATCCCCGTTATCAAAGACGTTGCGCCTCCTGAATGCTGTCACACTATCGACATATTTATATGTTCGCAGAGTGAATTCACAGTAGCGATATTGTGTATATTATGTGTTTAATATTGAAGTTATACTTCTTTTGGCGCGTTAGGGAAAAATGATGAGAGTAAATTTTTACGATGTGCGCGCACTCCGTCACAAAAAACCGACACCCTGAATATCTGTTCAAACGTCGGTAAACCAGTCTGGGACGCTAGTTGGCGCTTGCTCTGTTTTTATCGACAAGTTGCATGTCATGGCGTAGTGTGTTTCAGAGTCGTGTTTAGTTAAACCAAAATAATTATTTCTATACGAGAAAACCCGTTCCAATGTGATAAAAAACATAGTGTTTATTTTAAAATATCATGATTAGTACATATTATATCGTTTCGATTAGAATTGACCTTTAAAATGCACAAGAAAAATGCAATTCGAAGAGGGAAACGTCCCTCTAAAGTGCTCGAAGAATATTATTACGCCAAAGAAGTATAACTCCTAACGCGTGTACATAAGTACACACACGTTTTTTATATACTTTATTTTATTTTTCTCGACAATATCGTATTGGCATAGTCTGTAAGGATAATGTATGTATTTCTGTAATAAATAAACATTATATTTTGGTTTCAATAGGTTATAGTTACATTTGTTAAAAGCACTATGTAAACCTGGTAAACTTGATAACAGTAATAAAGTATGTTAATGCGTGGATAATTCCAGCTAATGACTAGGTTCCTGGGAGGCAACGGGGTGGAAGGTGAGTCCACAAATGACCCTTAATGCACACCATCTCCTGACAAAGGCTTATCCTTCAAAGGGTCTGCCACAAAATTCTTAGGTACAGTCGATATTTTAACATTTTGGTTCTGTATAATTGCTTTGTGGATTTGTCATATTAAAGTGGTTCATGTACTGTTTAATCTAATTGAAATATTGTTATATAAAAAGAATGCGTTATGGGATTTTGTAAATTACACGCCTAGAAAGTAGTATTAGAAAAGAGATAAAAAAAAGATTTTCACACATTTCCAAGTATTTTTTTTGTCGTACTTTACGTACGTACTTACAACTATTTGTACAAAGTGGACACCCGTCAAAATGTTGGTACATGAAAAATATTTTTGACAAATAAAATTACTGGTCCCTAATCGTGAGGTCCAGAGGGATTATTATAAGCGGTCTCATTACGAGCTATTTGCGATCCTCCCGCGGGATATCGAGGCCGATGTCCCAACCGCACCAACTATAACTGTTAAGTACTATGCTTAATAATTTACGCTACATTTGAATAATTGACTTTGTCGGGAAATCAATAAAGAGATGCGTAGTTTAAAGATATTTTATATTTAAACGTAAGAAAAAATTTAGTTTGCTGAAAATAGGTTGTTATATTAGTTTAATTTTCAAGAGACTAGAAAAACTCAAAAGAGGATATATATTAAATTAAAAACCCAATATCATTAAATTTATAAGGATTGGTAAGTGCTATTAAATGATAAATATATAATATACCTGAATACTATTAATTATTATAGTTACTATTTTAACTTAAAAAAATGGATCTAATTTTTTTAGAACATCTGACTGGCAGATACCAGACCTTGAGTAAAGACAAGACCGAGGCGAAGAGGCTTGACGAAGACATTAGAGAGTGGAGGAAGTGGTCACCTTCAGAAATGAAGAGCACGTCTTAAGAAGAAGTTAAGATAGTTCAATTACTAAACGACTTTAGGGATTTCATTAGTTGTGCCTTACAGATTCGCGTTGGCAAGGAGCACGTCGTTCGGCGTTAATGCGGAAATATCGTGTTGGTGCACAATAACGGCTAAGAACAAAACGAACGGTTATTAAAAACGTTTCAATGATGTATCGCTGTAATTCAGAATGTTGCCGAAAGGAGTAGACGCTGTAGCACACTGGGAGCGATGCTACTGTATTTATGTAAGTATATTAATAAGGATATACATATGTTTATTATTAAATATAAAACTCATAATATAATAATGGTTATCTGAAGACAAATGCAAAGTACCGTTAGAGTATAGTAAGAGTATAATAATCGCCAGCCCGTTAGGCAATTTTTAATCTTATTTCTCTTCTATTGTAATTATATAATTTCATTTGTGTGTTTATTTATTTATAAGATGCAGGTTTAAAAAGTATAAACAGCAAACATAAAAACGCAAATAAATAATAAAAATAAATAGAAACTTAAAATCTTATATAAGAGCATATTAAACTAAATAATGGGAGTAGAAATTTTTTAATGAAATGAATGTTTTTATTAATGTTAGTTATTAATTTGTAATAGCCTATTCAGGGGAGCATTAAAAGCAGCGGATTAGCAAGATGTTGGTACGAATAAAAGGCTTTTGTTTCTAGTAACTCTAGGATTACAAGGAAATTAAAATATTTAACAATAGAGAACGAACAGAAAGGAATGTTAATACTACAAGGTAGCTACCGCTAAACCAGTGTAAGTAACATCAAAAATATTTGTTGTTTAAAGGGATTTTGTTATAAAGCGAAGGTAAAAGGTGTAAAATATGTACTAATTAACGATTAATTTTCAAGAAGCTTTATGAGGAATTTAATGTTAAAAAAAAAACAGTGGAGCTACAACCTTTTTAGGTCTAGGCCTCAGATTTCTGTAGCTGTTTCATGGTCATTTGTTAATCTAATAGGCAAGTAGGTGATCAGCCTACTGTGCCTGATACACCCCGTCGACTTTCTGGGTCTAAGGCAAGCGGATTTCCTCACGATGATTTCCTTCACCGTTCAAGCGAATGTTAAATCTGCATTTAGACAGAAAGTCCATTGGTGCACAGCCGGGGATCGAACCTACGACCTCAGGCATGAGTCTCGCACGCTGAAGCCACTATACCAACAATTTCAATGTTTAATATGAAATATTCTAGCCAACAGTGTAATGGACGACGAGACTAAATCTTCCCCCGAGGGCCGTTTTATTGGCTTGATTTATCGTTTTCTTAATAAATACGTCAGTGTTGCCCGATTGCTGAGGCTTTATTATTAATTGAAACGGATATTAATTGCGCGCCCTTACACATAAATTATTGCGAGTTCTTAACGTTAACTCCTATAGAAAATGGTTCGCAGAATTTTTAATATTCTTTACAAGTGGTCAAAGAAGCGAAATCAGTAATGTATGTTATTTTTTAATGGAATAATGATTGACTTACTTGACTTATTCCTATGACCCCAAGTAGGGCAGAGAGTAGCTAGCGTAGATAATAGCCTGAACGGTCATGGATGGCTCTCTTAATTTCACTTCACGTGATTCTAGCTTCCTGCGCCTCTGCAATGGTGCTTCATTGCCTGGTCTATTTTGGACGTTCACGTTTTCTTTTGCCTTGAGGATTCCAGTCGAGGTCTTGTTTGTCAATGTGACTTGGATCCCTCTGGAGCGAATGGCCCACGGAATTCTACTTTTGGCGTTTTATATACCTATTGTTCAGATTTAATTTTGAACAACAAGCAACTGCTGATACAGCTCACGTGTTTGTTCTAAATGTTAAGTGCTGAAGGTGCGCAATACACCAAGAGTTCGCTAAAATAATAACATGTATGTGTGAATGTAGTATTTAAGATTATGTCTTTGAACAATAAATCTGAATATTGCCGTCTTATTAATTTCTCGAATCCTCTCGAAGTGGTGAAGACTACTTCAAGCCCTTAATTATCGTGGTGAGCCTGCCCGACAGCTTTGTGAAATTCCCATCACCTTGAACCTTTGATCGTACCCGTAGGGCTCCGTCTGTTACCTTAGGTCTCTTGATGCAGGCAACCCGTACTTATTTATATATTCACTATTTATGTGTTAGGTTAGGGTCTATACTATACAGATAGTCCTGACTTTTAATACATATAAATATCCACTGACACACTTCAATGTCCACTAACTGTACACCTCATCAATTGGCACCTTAATTGTATAGCTCCCGTAGGTGATGATAAGAGATTCTCTCGGGCCAGCATCACGGTCTTTATTTTGGATCAGAAGATTTTGAAAGAAAGTTAACACTAGTCTAGCTCAAAATCTCAATAATATATAATGTTACCCCTTATAAAATTACACAGAAATTCCAAACAGCAAATAGACACTCAGTTTTGTCGCCCAGTCGCACAAATCCGTCGTATTCATAGAATGTGACCAGTTGTATTTTTATCTATTCAGGGTCCAATTGAGGCTCAAATTGCGCCATTCATCGTGCCCCTAATTGGACGGCGTCACGCCAGTACTGCCTTCGTTAATTCTTCCTTTTATTTATATCTAACAACTTTCCTGGTTTTAAAGGAATCAGACGAGAATTCATTCGACATACGATATATAAAATGTTTTTAAAGCAACGGAGTCTTTTATGCCGGTCACAGATTTTAACTATATTCGATGTATATATTCAAGGATATAAATTGTTCTCTTAAAGTAAAAGTATATAGAGGGGCTACAACGTCGTTGTCAAGCCAAGAGCAGTGGTTTAGAGGCCATAAAGTGCGACTTTCATCCTTGTGGCCGTACCTGAAAACCCTTAGACCCAAAAAATTGTCAATGTCTCTTCTGAGGCCAAGATTAGAGGTCAGAAGGTTGTGGTGACCCAATTCTTTTTCATCTGTTTTACTAGGCCTGTTACACGTCAATTTCCATTTAGAAATCCCGATTTCAATTTGACGTTTTTTATACGTAAGAGAAATGTTAATAGCGTACACAGAGATTTGATTCATTTTTTATATTTAGCAATACAGTGTATACACTGTTGTCAGTTTAATCTGTGTTAAATTTCAAGTTTTTTGTGCCACAGAACAATAGGAAATATGTAATTATTACCTATATGATAATTGTATATTGCTGAGCGTATTTTTTTATCTGTTACGTGTACACAGCATAAACAATGCGTATTTATCTCAATAACCCTTAGCATAATACCGTCAAATGCAATGTACATAACATCTCATAGCTTATGTAAATAGGATATAATTGGTAGATAATTGTAACAGATAACATAGGACAGCCTCATTTCTAATTAAGTAGGATTAATAGCTGCCTTTGACGCATTGCTCGCGCCTCAATTAAGATACCCACTTCAATATATAAATTAATTAGCGAACTGATGTGACATCGGTCATTCACCTTTCATGTACTATTGTTTATTATGTTGATGTTTTGAATAGAAACGAATTCTAATAATAATTCAGTGGCGCTACAATCCTATATCAATATTCATTCACATCATCTTGGCTTCAGATTGCATCCGATTCTTTGATCATTTTTATATCATAGACAAGTAGGTGATCAGCCTTCTGTCGTTGGTTTTTGGATTTGAGTCATGCCGGATTCTTCAGGATGTTTTCCTTAACCGAACGAGTGTTAGGAAGGAAGGCATTATTAGGAACGCACAGGAAGTCCTGGGATCACACGCTAAAGCCAACACCGCCATAAAACGTTTAAGTAACAATAAAATATATTAATGACATTTACCATCTTAATAACAATTTAGTTTTCCCAATTATTTTATTATAATAGATATATTTCTCATTCAATTTCCAGGAGCCATTGGCAGAACTTTAAGATGCGTTGTTTTTTTTTTTTTTGCTATTGCTACTAAATAAATATCAAGTATAGATTACAATAAAAAATATAAGGATAGATTGAAGGCCTAATCACTATGGTAAAAATATCTCTCTGCTTAGATATTTAAGCTGAAAAGTCCTAAAAAATATTCATTGTTCATACGAGAGTCGAAGGACAAGCAAAATAAATAACTGTTTGCCAATCGATATAATAAGTTAAAGCTTTAAGGCTTTTTATTTTATCCCACAAAGGTAAATAATGCTTTCTTCTTTACGTTCCAGTTACAAACTTGCAGACAACATGTAAATAGCTAGGATCAATCAGTGTTGAGGGCAATGCAGTGGAAAGCCAAGCAATTGTGTCATTATATCCAGTCGGGATCCGTCGGCGAATAAAATTATACGGAACCGTGGGAGCCGGCGAGTTTGTGCCTGCGCGTTTCCTTTGTTAAATACGGTACGGCTAATAAATATTAAGACACATTCGCGTTTTTTTTAAAAAGGCCCGTAAATTTCCTGATAATTTGTTCATAAACATACTAATACTATCAAGTTGCGTTCGTATGTTTTGTCCATATACTTTGCAAATACGCGTGACAAAATATTCTTTAACTAATGGAGGCTAACGACCGAATAGAAACCTCAGTGTAACACTAAATTTATACTAGTTAGTTATTATTTTTGTTTAGTATTTTCTTATATACTAGCTTACTGTTCTTACACAATTTTAATGCGTTATTTTCCACATGACCAATGAAATAGTTTTATGTTCGAAGAAATTTGAGAAAAATAAAAGAATTTCTGTTATCACATGAGTATTTAAGTACGTTGCCGAAAAATCATAAATGGTTATAGTATGTATGGGTCTTTTTATAATGGTTTGAATAATTATTTGAAAATAAATTTTTAATGTATTATTTACGCTAACCAACAAAGAATACAATATACGGAACCTTGAAATTATAGTAACACCTCACTAGGCGTACACAATGCACTAAAAACTAATTATTTTGTATAAATTTGAATTTCCACCCATTCCACCTCCACGACAGACACTTTATGTTACCAGCTGCCACTTCGAGTATTTCCAATCCGTTACCACTACCACTACCCTAGAGGCCGGCAGCGCACTTGCAAACCTCCTGGCGTTGCTGGCGTCCATGAGCGGCAGTAAACACTTAACTTTAAAAAAATGTATTGCCTATTTTCGTCGCCTTTAGCACATTCTCCCTAATAAAGATAAAGATACTTTTATTTAAATGTTTGAGATGTGCTGTTTATTGTGTGTGTATTGATTATATAAATATAATAGAAATATAACCAAATAATTGGTTCTTGTGTAATATAATTGATAAAAATGGTGGGATGGAAACAAATTCGCGATAATGACTTGAATACAAAATGCCGCCGCTCGCTGCTAAATTATCAATGAAAGGTATTAAATGATTTTTATGGAGGCCATATTTTATGTTGGATCTACTCGGGAATTCAACAATTTATTCTACTTAATTATGCTTTTATAAGCGGGTTTAGAGAAAGGATAACTTTGTAAAAAATTGTTATATTTGTCAGCGATTACGATGTCAACGTATCAGTTTAGATATATATTAGTATGAACATAAAGGCTCTGCTTTGAATGAGATAAAGAACATATATGTTGTTACGTATATATTTTTGTTTATAAGCAAGTATGTGGTCAGCTTTTTCTGTCTTCTAACTATATTTCCGACAAAAACCCAGCATTGATAACCAATAACCCTGAATGCAATTGCTAAAAAAATTGTGTATCTAAAAACTAAACGGGTTACACATAAAACAAATCACATATGTTATTATGATAATTGTAATATTTAAATGTATTTAATAAAAACTGTAGATTGGAAATAATACTGTTTATCTTTACCACAACTGTAGTATAATAATAAAATAAAGCAAAAGTTTCGTCCCGGAGCAAGACTATCCGTAATGCTGGCGAAAGCACCAGCTCTGGGTTTATTGGCACTCTACCACGCGCCAACTTAAATCTTAGATTAGTGCGTTTAGCGGAATGGATTGCACCACACGGGGTCTCAACTCCAATGTGAAAATCAAAAGATTTGTTATTATTAACGTCAAACCCCGTGAAATTCTATTGTGATAACGTATTCACCAAATAACATAAAAAATCGCCCAACAGCGTTGAAATCAGTCGTGAAGCAGTCATTTTATGATTTGGCATTCTGAAAAGGTGGGAGCTTGTAGTTCATTGTTTATTGCTGATTTGAGAGCGACCGCCGATGCGAAAACCGCTGTGTGAGTTCGAAAAGTGAGTTACAGAATCGCAGGGCTGGTATCAAAATTTTAAAATATTCAAATGTTTTGTAAAGGTAGTCGCGGTTTTCATTGTAATTGCTCATAAAAGTTACCACGTTAAGGGTAAAATTCTTTAGTAGGGTAAATTGTAAGCGTCAGCCTCTCAGATTGGTCCCGGTGGATCGGTGCTGGCCCTCACTGGGCGCGGACGTGTGGTTCGATAGAAATTAGCATGAATAATGTATGCGCGCGCGCTCAGCGCCGAACCCTTCTGGAATTACTGGTTAGGGAGTCGGTGAGGTATGGATGCGCTATTATTTGTATTATATTCCTTACTATAACCATATCTGTAGCAGGTTTTCTAAAGTAAAGTTGAATAATTGAGAGGATAGGATTTTGTACTAGAAACCGGTGATATTTCGTTGAATTTATTCGTACAATGATGACAATTGACATTGCTTTATTGTGTCAAAATAATCATTCTTTTATGTATACGTTGCAACTCTAATTTGTAATAAAATTATATTCCGGTTTAATTATTAACATTAATAATTATTATAAAGGCTAGAATTTAAGATGAAAGATGAACGAAACGAGGAACACCATGGACTGAGGAACACAGAGGACTAAAAGGTAAACGCCGCAAAGAAAGACCCCAAACGCGAAAGACACATATCTAAAACAGCTGGCCCATACTGGTTCCAGGTGTCTTGTGTGCACCTGGAAAATTGTTTGAAAGGGGTTTCTACTAAACCTACTACCTATAATATTTATTATGGTTTTGCATAAATCATAATATTTAATAAATATAGGAAATTAAAGCCTTTTATATTTCTTTATTTTATTAAGATACGTGTTCTTTGATCATCTCAATGGTTAAAGATTAAAAAATTTTGTTTATTGTATGATAGTTTGATGATAGTAGATATCCCATTATGAGCTTATTATAGAATCGATTACCAAAAAACCTTATAAAATATTTATTGCAAAAAATAAATATGCCATCTCCAAACATCCTAAGTGAACGTAGCACGTAGTGAAACGCCCGAAGCAAACACTTAATTCCGTTATCATGTGGGTCTCGAAACTGTTTTCCCCCAGTTTTTTTGGTCGAATTCATTATTTTTACACTGAAGCACCTCTTGACACGGCCGCCTGATATGCATTTTATGGCAGGGTTACTGCTTACTGATAGGGACTGACGCCTATATTTCAGTTTGGTTCTTGTGTACGATAAATAACACTTAGTGAGTTTAGGCTTACAAAAAGTATAGTATATAGGGCCCGACATACGTTGTCCTAAATTGTTTAAATATAAAAAATACGTTGTTTAAATATAAAAAATCATGTAATTGTAAATCTAATTCCAAAATAACATTTATGAGTTTAATTACAAACACAAGCACAGAAGATTTATAATTAAAAACATATTAACCGATATTGATTAGGCTTGGACAGTAAAGTTGGAATATTATTATGTTTATTCTGAATCATTATTTCAGTTTCCTGACATTCTCGATAGATTAGTGGACAAACGATTAACGAAATCTAACATAGGTGCTTGGATACACGTTTTTGATGTTGGTTAAAATTAGACATAAATTTCTATTAATATTGCTTTTATATTCGGGCTTTTTCCAGTTAGCTATTTATTTATTTCTAAACAAGGCCTCACAAAAGAAAAAAATAAACAAGTTAGTCAAATCGCGACGGTTATCAAAGGTTTTTTTAAAAAGGAAAACTTTATTAAGTAAATTACACTTAATATTCTTAACTTATAGTCGATACGAGACTCTTATTCTAAGTTGGTCGATGTTAGACCCTATCACTATGGTGGTCGATATTAGACTACCTTTAATATAATTATAATCTTACAGCTAAAACCCCTTACATGATAACTTTGATTCGTGGAACACAATGGAATCATAAGACTAAGCATTGATTGCATTAACGCTTACGGTGCTATTTGGGTATCTGTGTGACATTGTAACTTTTCCCTCCTTAAGCTCGAAATCATCTGAAGAACAATTTTTCGGAGGATGGTTTCGGCCTTGAAATATTATACATGTTTTTATCTTTTTGTATGCCAGAAAGGATATAAGACTTAAAATTAAAATTACATATAGAATTATTGTCCCTAAACTGACACTATTGGTTTTCACTACACTATCACTTTGATTTTCACTGTTTTGTAGGGCGTATGATAATACTTTTAAATTGGTTAAATCAACCCCATTCAGCTTAACAGGATTAATGTTGCTCTGGATACTGATCTTCAAATTTTCAGGTAAATTTACTAGCGGCAGCTTTTGAGATATAAGCTTCTCACCGTTACTGCTATGTATTCTTAAATTGTGATTTGCAATGTTATATTGGCATTTATCTTCTATGGTTAATAAGTAAGTATTTATGAGAGTGTAATGTAAAATTTCATTATCACAGGTTCTAACCAGATCAACAGGTGATTTAGAGTAGATTATCCATCGATTAATCTGTAAAAGTTCCACTTTAATTTCTTCGAATTCTATTGGAATTTGTTTGCAAGAGACGTTGTGAGAATATTTCATCAGGTCCAGGATACAAGTGTCTTCAACAGGTACCATGGTCTGCAGCTCATCACAGAGGTATATTTCTTCTTCTATATTCTTACATGGTGTCGACAGCGATTTCGCTTTCAACCCCTTCGCAATAAGGTAAGGATACTTGGGTAATATTATTAAGGTAAGGTTTGTTTCAGGTTGGGTGATAGGTAAGGGTACAATTTTATAATAAAAATAAGTTTCTTTCTTAACTAAGGGTATTTCTAATACTAAAGTAATAACATTGTTCTTAAAATACGATTTCAATGTCATGGACTGTTCAATTCTTACAATATTTTCAGGAATTACTTTAAATATCAGCTTATCTGTTTTCTCTATGATTCTAAGTACATTAATGAGTTCATTAGTATTAATTATAGATTGATGTAATACGCCCATTCTACTGAATGCTAAAATGTTTTCAATCTCGGTCAATTTTGTGTAAATTATTTGAAAATTATGTAAGAAGGAATTATAGATATGTGTTATTTGGTTAACATGTGAAATAATTGAAATGTCTTTAATATTTTTATTAATTTTATTAATTGCATCACTTAATTGTTCGAGATTGTTTGTAATATTTATAGTAGAGTTTGCAACAAGTCTTATCATTTCGGATATAACAGTAGTTTTCTTTTCCAGAGAATGTTCACGAGATTTTACATTTTTTATTAAGTTGTCATATTTAATAGCATCATCGTAATCCAAATTTCCTGTTATCATTTTAACTAGAGATCCCAAAGGATTAATGAGTCCTCTTTTCTGTCTGTTAATTGGTACAATTTCTGAATATTTGTTTAATGTGATATTTAACATATAATTAACTTGAAGCTTAACATCATGGAAGTATATTAACGAAGGGCTACTGGTATTTAACTGTAATTCTACTATTCTATTTAGTTCTATATACCTATGCATATTAAATTCTAATTCTTCCTTAATAAGTTTAATATCTAATGTCTTAATTACTATCCACTTATCATTTATTTATTTATTTATTTATTTATTTATTTAATAACAGCACAATGGCCAAACTTAGACTAAAAAACAATAAACAATACAATAAAATACAATTAAGATTTACAACACAGGGTAGCATTACCCCCTTATCCCCTCCAGGTACACTCTGAAAGCACAGTATACCACCCCCATAAGCTTCCCAAACAGGTCGCTCTCCGGTGAAGAGTCGAGAAACCCATTAAGCAGTGAGAGTAGCCGGGGAATGGGCGCTTGTTGTCGCTGGACAGTGCGAGCCGAACGCACAGCGAAAAGGTTATGTTTCCGGCAGCGGCAATATTTGTCCGGGACGTATAGCCTCATGATCTCTTCCAGCAAGTATGCGCTTTCCGTTTCATTCTTTATTACACTCAAACCAAACCTGACCACCGAAAAATCCCTACGAAGCTCTAATGAATTATACCCTAACACCCCCATCAAGAACTTTGTAGGGTAGAGGTAAGGAAAGAAATTGTATCTTCTTTTATATAGATTTCTCAGGAACTTCTTTTGAACTCGTTCAATCATATCCCCATAATACCTTTCATAAGGGGACCATATGACGCAGCTGGTTTCGAGAATTGGCCTTACTAATGATGAATATAGCACCCTAGTGGCAGTGTCCGTCAGACCAACCGAATTTCGCAGGACAAACCCTAATCTCCTAAAAGCAGCATCCGTAATCGTCCGAATATGCTCCGCAAATGAAAGATCGGGCACGAAAAGGACACCCAAGTCGCGGACTCTGTCTACGCGCCTAATAACTTTCGATCCTATGCCATAGTCGCAGAGTATTTTATTCGGAGAGGCACTAAAGGTCATCACTTCACATTTGTCATAGTTGAATTGGAGTTTATTTAATTCACTCCAATGCAGCAGTTCATCCAAATCAAGTTGCATACACAGACGATCATTGTCAGTCTCAATTATTTTAAAGACCTTAACGTCGTCAGCAAATAATAGTATTTTGGAATATTTGATAACGCTTGGAAGGTCGTTTATCATTATTAAAAATAGCAACGGTCCCAGGTTTGAACCCTGGCTAATACCAGAAATTGTCGGATAAGGCTGCGAGATATATTGTCCATATTTAACATATTGGTTACGATTTGATAGGTAACTAGAAAAAAACTTAAGCAGAACAGGTCCACACCCAATTGCGGCCAGCTTTTGGAGAAGAATGTCGTTGTCTACTCGATCAAACGCTTTGTGGAAATCCAAATACACTACATCCACCTGACACCGCTTATCAATTTCACGCGATACTATGTCAGCCAAAGTCAATAGATTAGTATTAACTGATCTGCGTGGAAGAAAGGCGTGCTGGCAAGGAGTGATGTGGGGAATGCATTTAGGCAACATTAATGAGTGTAAGGACATTTCAAACACCTTCGCCAGCGTACACAGAATCGCGATAGGCCTGTAGTTTTCAGCTCTGCTTCTACAATCAGCTTTAGGAACTGGGGTCACGCGGGATGTCTTCCATAACGTTGGGTAGACCCCTGAATATAAAATAATATTGAAAATATGCGATATAGGCAATATTAAATATTCTGCCAGTCCTTTAATTATATAAGCCGGAATCATATCTGGACCCGGAGGTGTATTAGATTTTAGTTTATTTACACTACGCATAATAATTTCTGTTTCGAAATTTTTGATATCAAAATGATTAGAGTATGCTTTTGGATTATGATTGGCAGTTTCTGGAATTAGTTTCGGGTGATCTGCCAGAAATACCGATTTAAAGTGACTAGCAAATGCCTCTGCCGCGTCACAACCATAATATTCAACATCATTATAAGAAATTGCAGACTCTTTAGCTTTTGGGTTTCTAAGAGAACGAATATATTGCCAAAATTGCGTAGGTTTATTAACCAAATTTAATGAGATGGTATGTAAATAGTTAATGTTAGCTTTGCGAATGTCGTTCTTAATGATTGACCTAAGACGTTTAAATTCTAAACACGCGTTATTATCATTAAGAAATTTCCACTGCCAATGGAGCTGCGCTTTAGTTCTTAATTTAGCGATGATTTCATTATTAAAATATACAGGGTAGACCCTTTGTTTAGTTAACTTTCGAATTTTTCTAGGAAAACATTGATCAAAAGAGCTATATAGAATGCTATTAAAATATTCCACCGCTTCGTCGACATCATCAATAGCAAGTAATTCTCTCCAGTCTACGTCCTCAAGAATATAAAATAATGACAAAAAATTTCCTTTATTAAAGTTCCATTCATTTACGTTAGTAATATTCGATGGTTCACGGGTTTGCGCAGGCTGGTAAAAATTGTAATTAAGAGTTACTTTTAAGGGTGGATGATGAGCGTCAATTCGGGATAACTCATCACCTGAATCTACCGCTACCACATTCACACTGCTGTAACTCGACTCTTCACCGGTAAGGACTGCATCTAATACCCTGCCGTTCTTATTCAATATTTTATTGAACTGAGTTAAGCCCATTTCAGCAAGGAAACAGTTAAAATTCATTATACAACTTTCACTACAGCTATAAAAATTGAAATCTCCTAATATTAAAATCTTATTGCTATTACTAACTACCTTTACAATATTACTTACATGATCAAACCAGTTTATATACAATTTTTCAGAAGTTGAAGGTGGTAAATAGACAACACAAACGTATACGTACTGGCCCATAAAATTAAACCTAGCCCAAATATCTTCAACATCGCTGCTTTCATATTCAGGTAAACGCGTCAAATGTAAGGGTGATTTTGACAAAAGCATAACACCTCCTCCACGACGCCCACGGTCTCTGCGAATAACAGACCAGTCGCCATCAATGACTTCGGCGTCACATACAGATCCATCCAGATTTGTTTCTGTTATAGCGACCAATTGAACACCGATAAGCGTTATTAGGTTCGTTCTGAATGTTAGTAATTTTGTTTTAAGGCCTCTCACGTTCTGATAATAGGCAACCAGACTTGATTTTTCATTCTTATTATATAGTGTGTTTATTAAGGGATCATACGTAATCATAGCGGTTCCTTCTCTAAGAGGGAGAACGCCTGGATTCTTCTCAACCTTTTGAAGTTGAAGGGCCCGGATCGTTACTACTTGGGTCACTAGCAGGACGAACCTGTGGGGGACGTTTTATGTCTTTTATTGGAACATTTTTATCTTTTGTGCTAGTTTCTACCAATACTACATTTCTTTTTATTTTACCCTTAACTTTTGCTTTTTCATACCTGGGCTTATCCTTGCTTCTACGTCGATTTATGCCTTTAATAAAAACATTATCACCTTCATTTAAATCAAAATTAGTTTCTCCTACTCTACTTTGTTGAACTTTTTCTTTCCTAGTTCCTATTTTATCGGTTAAGTATTTGTATAAGTACTGAGTTCTTTTTGCATGATCCCTAACTAGTTGTTGAGTATATTCTTTATCAAAATTTAAATTGAATTGATTGTTATTTTCCGTGTGACCAAATACTACTTCAAACGGAGTGAGACCTGTTACTGAATGGATTGTTTGATTGTAAGCCATTATAGCATAAGTCATCACTGATGTAGCATCTGTGAATTTATGTTCATATTTCGCAAGTCTATATATTTCTAAAATTGTGGAATGGAATCGTTCTATTAATCCCATTGAGTTTGGATTGTTAGGGGTGCCTATGTGAATGTCTATTTTATACAATGTCATTAAGTCTTTCATGAGTTTATTATTGAATTCAGAACCAGGGTCTGAACTAATTTTAGTTGGTACACCGTAGAATGAAAAATACTTTATAAGTGCCCTGACTACTTCAGGTGTTGATCTATCTGGGATTTCAAAAGCTTGTGCTAACTTACTAAATGCGTCTAATATGGTTAAGTAATATTTTCCTTCTATGGAGAATAAATCTATAAATAATTCTTGAAAAGGTCTTGATTGAGTTTGTGTAAGTTGTAATTGAGGTTTAAATGGTCTACGATCGTATTTCATACGTTTACAAGTGTCGCATGAATTTATTAAACTGGTTACGGTTTCTTCTAAATTTGTCCAAAAATAAACTCGTTTTAAATGAGAAATTGTTTCTTTAATACCTCGGTGACAGGTTTTGCCTACGTGATACTTCATTACTATTTCCTCTTGTTCTTTTTCGTCAGTGACATTAATTACTCTTTCAGTGCATTCATAAAGCTTTACGGTTTCTTTTCTAAATAATGAAATTAATACTTGTGTGAATAATTGTCGGTGTGTTTTATTTTCGTAATAGATAAAGTATTTAATTTTGGGTCTAATATATTCTTTAAGAAATTTTTTTATTAACTCGGAATTATCTAGGGGTAAGTGAATCTCTAAAATCTTTTGCTTGGGATGTGAACGAATTTTAACTGAAAGTTCATTTTTAAACCATGGGTATATTAATATTTGGTTTGGTTTTGTATCTATAGCTTCGTAAAGTATGGGAATGCCATCAGTATCCATATCTTCAGCAGAATGTGCTGTATCTGTACTAGAGTTTATTGTTAATGTGCGTGATGATGACCTGGAATTAACTCGAGATGGAATAGACTTAGATGCTTCAGAAAAAGACATAGAGTTACTGTTATCATTTTCAGGTTCTTTACTTTGGTTGTTTTGTCCTAATCGTGTTATTGAATCGGTTAATTCTTGAATATAGTCATCAAGATTTCTTTCAGAGTTATCTACATTAACTACCATTGATTGATTATCTTTATCGTTTTTACCTAAAGCATTTAATTTAATACGAGTTCTATGCTTAACTTGATTAGAAAAACTTAATGGTATATGCTCGCTGTAAAAAATATCTCTATATTCAAAACACAAATTATTGTAACTTGTAACCATTAGAGGTTTAGTGAATTTAATTTTATAGTTTTTATCAGTTGCATTCTGTATTATAGTGGTAGCATAACCGTTTTCGCATTTTACAAGAGCAGATGGTGTTCTTATACCTTTACCAAAATTAATTGAATTTAATATTGCTTGTCCATTGGGAAGATTAACAGGAACCTTAACACGAGTTTCAGATCGTGCATCAACATGAATGGCAAATGGTGGACTATAAATAATTGGTATTTCTGTGTCACGAGTTCTTAAAATTTGATTTTTCATGTCTATATTAGCGTCAAGTTGTTTTAATAAGTCTGATCCTATTAAACCGCCATAATCGCTATCCACATTATAGATATAAAATTTATGATAATCTGTACTACAAAAAGTTTTAAAGAGAGGTATATAAATTACTTCGTTATGGTGACTCTGTGCGTGTGTACTCACGACTTCGAATGGCTCATAATATTTAAATTCTGTCAAATACTTATTAACTATTTCAGGACTTATAAAGGATCGTGAACTACCTGTGTCTATCATAAACTTACTATTTATTTCCGGAATTTTAATATGTGGCAACTTTAAAGCACCGTGATGATTTAATTGTATTACTTCGGTTTGTCGGTTATTGAGGCCTGTGTATGAAAATTTTCAGGTTCTGAGGTGTCAATAGCTTCTTCTGAATTTTGTTCTAATTCGCAATAATTATCTGGAGTAAAATCATTCGGATCTATATTATAATATTCATAGGGATAATTATCTTCGTGTGTATAAAATGTTTCATGATCGTAATCTGTGTAATTATTCATATCGTCGTTCATGTAATTTGTATAAAATAAATTATTTGATGTTCTTGGTGTCATAAAATTTGGCTTAGCTTGAGGCGCCGTTCGCATCGATACATCGTTATCATATCTATGTACCGGTCTTGGTTGATGATTTTGTGGGATACCAAATTTAAATTGTTGTTGATTCGTTGTTTGGGGGAATTGCCTGTATCCAAATTGAGGTGGTCCACCACCAAACTTAAATTGTGAATTATTAGGATTATTAGGATTATATATCCCTTGCTTTTGGTTGGTACCGAATTTAAAATTAGAGAAATTAGGTTTAAATCCTTGAGGTTGTTGTTGTGGTTGTATTCCGAATTTGAAATTCATTGGAGGCTTATTTTGGTATTGGGGTAATTGATTAAACTTATTAAAATTATTTTGTGAAAAATTATTTCGTGATAAATTATTTTGTGGTAAATTATTTTGTGGAAAATTATTTTGTGTTAAATTATTTTTTTCATTAATATTTTGAGTATATTTTTGTCTATTAACACTCCGTGATTTATATTGGTTAAGGAAATTTACTTCTTCCATTACTACACTGAGCGCGTCTTCTAGAGTTGTACATCTATGTAATCGGACAACGCGTATCATATCTTCGGGCAAATTGAAAAGGAAAACATTTAAACATGTGTGGTTATATATATTCATCTTCGCGTTCTTAATATTCTCGTCCTCTATTAAATTAATTTTTGAAAATAATGTGCTACGGACGCTTTGGATTCGATTACAAAAGCTTAAATATGACTCGCCTTGATTAATTTTAATATTTTCTAATTCAATCGAAATACATTCTTCAGTTCTAGGATCTCCGAAATGTTGGATAAGAGTTGTTCTTAGCTCCTCCCAATTATTGATGTCTTGTCTCTCGCTTATTAAGTGACTTGCCTTACCTCTAAGGCGGCTTGTTATAACATGAAATATGTATATATCTTGTGCTATATTCGGACGTTCTGGCCTAAAGGCTCTAATGACATACTCACTTTTATTTAAAAATAAATTTAATAGTTTTTGTTCCCCATCGAACTTAGGTATGATATTTAGAATATCAGTTGGAATTGTGCGTATTTCTTGCATTTTTAAAAAAAAAATATTTATTACAATAATTAAAAAGTTTAAATTTATATTCTTTACTTACTTACTAATTCAATATAATTTTCTTTTGTTTTCAATTAAAATCTTTATCAACTTAAAATTACTTAAATCTATTTTACACAATACACAGTCAAACGGAAATAAAATGGGACAGGTTGGAATGCGAAGAGGTTTACTCACATAAGTCTGCAACCCATTTCTTCTATTTATAACTGCTTCTGCTTCTTTCACTTTTTACCTTTTACCGTCGAATTACGCGATCAATAATGACTTATTTGTTTGGTCGTAAAATATCCGTTAAATGCGTAAAAACACACGCGCAACCCTACACTCAGACTGATTTTAAGTCTTCACAGGCACAGGATCACGACGGATATCCTACCGGCTGCGCCAGTCAAATCGCGACGGTTATCAAAGGTTTTTTTAAAAAGGAAAACTTTATTAAGTAAATTACACTTAATATTCTTAACTTATAGTCGATACGAGACTCTTATTCTAAGTTGGTCGATGTTAGACCCTATCACTATGGTGGTCGATATTAGACTACCTTTAATATAATTATAATCTTACAGCTAAAACCCCTTACATGATAACTTTGATTCGTGGAACACAATGGAATCATAAGACTAAGCATTGATTGCATTAACGCTTACGGTGCTATTTGGGTATCTGTGTGACATTGTAACTAGTTACACAAACTAGAATCAATGTGTGGCCTCGGTAATAGGTGCGGACGGTGTGTACAAACATACTCGTAACGTTTATGATAAGACCAACAATTCTAAAAGGACTTAAAAGTCTAGTGCTAGTAGGATGTCCTCTGTCTCTCTCCCCTAATCTCTCTCTCTCTATTATAACATTGTTTCAAGGACTTACAATTATAACTAAATGATTGCTTATATAGTTAAGCAGGGGCGGATCTACTTAAGGGCTTTTTGGGCTGCAGCCCAGGGCCCCGTGGATACGCATGTTGCGATTTTTACGCGATTTTTTTGCGTGTGCGTCTATTACGACTTCCCTGTAATAGCCCAGAGCCCCACAAATTCACGATCCGCCCATGTTAAGTGTTCTAAAATAACTCATGTTTCCGTTCGTAAGGCTGTTATAACTTCGAAACACAACATAATTATATTATTAACTGTATGTTAATTATTTCTTTTCTTATAAAGAATAATGTAAAATCGATGATTCCAATATTTAGTATCTGTGCAATGCATCTGTGTAATTATCAAAACAAAATATTGTAAAAACTATTTTATAAAGAGTAAGTATGGAGTTTCTTGCCCATCATTCTCCATAAGAAACTACCTTTTGGAAGGGGCAACTTGAGTAATTTTTTTCAAACTTGTAATTTTGACTTTCAAAAGTGCCTTTTTAAATAATTTAAATAAATGATTTGACTTGACCTATTATTCATGTTTTAATATTCAATGCTTTGTGATTGTTAATTGAGCTTAATCAATCATCAAATAATCTATTTTAATATTCACAAAGCACATGATTGATTTAAATGAATATAAAGGCATTCGTAATTAATAGCGCAAGAAGTTTACAGCTAAAGCTAATAAAAACTTAGCGTATAGCGAAAAGGTAATTAGCGGTAAGTTTATGTAGTTTCATAAAGTTCGCGTGGAGTCGGGTCGGAAAGTTAGTCGTAAAATGGGACCTAAAGTCTTTTACAGACCTACACATTACTTGACTTAATTAACATTTTATTGATTCCATTAGAGGCGAGTTTTGATCCAAGCTTTTAGTACTTTGGTTATCACAATATTTATTCTATTAAGACGTTTCTTCGGTGTTCCGGGCATAGTTGTGGTATACTATTTCTTCCTCAATCACCCGAAACCCTGCTTTATTGTAAGTTTTTAAATAACCACCTAATAAGCAATGATTATTTCGTCGGCAATCGTATCTAGGACATCGTAGAATATGATTCTTATTGATATATGGCTTTTGAAATGCTTATACTATTAAAATGTTATTCGATTTTAACCAGGTTTTTTTTAAAACCAAGATTTATATACGGTCGGGATTTTCACAAAGGATGTCAGGGTTAATAGTGGAACGCCTAAACTGGTAGGCCAACACAGCTCATTTCTTTCTACGTACGATTTAATAAATAAATCAATGGCGTCACAACCTTTTTAGGCCAGGGTCTCAGATTTCTGTATCTGTTTCATGATCACTATCCAATAAGCAAGTTGGAGATCAGCCTTCTGTGCCTGACGCACGCCTTCGACTTTTTTGGGTCTAGCAAGCCGGTTTCATCACGATGTTTCCTTCACCGTTCGAGCGAATGTTAAATGCGCACATCCATTGATGCACAGCCGGGGATCGAACCTACGACCTCAGGGATGAGAGTCGCACGCTGCCACTAAGCCAACACTGCTCTTCTACGCACGATTGAGTATATTTATTATTTCTATGTCAGACGTTCGAGGATATATAGCTGAATGTGTTTTGTAGAGCCACGCCAAGGTTATATAAGATAGAAACAAAAGGGATCTATTTGAATGGTAGCGGTGGAAGTCTTTGTGAAACTTCTGGTACCTTTGAGGCGGTCATTAAGGACTCGTTATTTTGCTTTTTTTCACTTTCTTTGTACTTTGTTCCAAGTTTGTTTAATTGTCGAAGTTGGTGACGGGGAAATTGTCGACGCTTTTTTTGACGGGCTGAGTTTAAACGGTCTCCCTAAACTTGAACATACATAGTGTTTACTTTATGTATGCTTACGGCTTACTTAATTGTAACGAATATAGGACTGACTTCCTGTTGATTAATAATGTTTTATTAAAACATTGTTTAATACAAACTGATTTTAGAAATAACCTACAGAGAGCTGTGGCTGTGTAAAAAACATTTTCTGGACTTAAATGTCCAGAACCCTTTCTAAACATAATCAGGAACTATCGTGTCTGCTTCGTGAACTCAAAATGTTGTGTTCAAAAAAACTACATAGACACCAGACAGCTATGCTATTTTTTACTTCCAAAAAATAAAGATTTCTATGCATGATATCTGAATATTGTATTTACATATTAGACTGATTTATGACCTAACTTGGTCTGGGTTCGATTCGCGAAACGATAATTGTTATGGGTTGGTAGTTTATTAATTATCAAAGAGTAGACCAAAAAATATATGTTCGTTGGAACATAACACGTATAATCAGACAGCGCAATTTGTATGTATATTCTTTGCAGGTGTAAATTGCGCTGGACTCTGTCCCTTCGGGCACATCTACTCAGTTACCTCTTCAAAATTTCACCAGTTTAATCTCACAGAATGGCAATACACCGGCGCTTAACAGTCCCGCTGGTTATGCTAAAAGTTTTATTCTAAACGCTACTTGATAAATGTTCAAAGTCCAATACTAAAGATATTTACGAGAGAATGTGAAAATATTATTACGTTTTTGTTTTTCATACTTGAATACACTCAAATAATTGACTATAATAATGATGTATTAGAACAATACAATTAAATTCACTTGAAGAGGTTAGGAATGGGTGAAATGTAAATTAGATTTTAATAATTAACAAAATCAAATTTACATTTTTATATCTTAAGTTAATATTGTATGTTACTAAACGTCTATGAATATTCTGTTGTATTATCAGTTGTTGTCTCGATACAGGCTAACAAATACATACTGTTCTCAATGTCGTCACTCACGCGAGTTACATAACAATTAACAATGAACTGCCCACATGCCTTGTGATTCTGTAACTCACTTTTCGAACTCGCACAGCGGTTTTCGCAGCGGCGATCGCGCTCAAATCAGTCGTGAAGCAGTCTTTTTACGATTTGGCATTCTGATAAACAATAAACTATACGTACAAGCTCCCTCCTTATCAGAAGCTGTGAGAGTTCGAAAAGCGACTTACAGAATCGCAAGGCTGGACGGAAAATATTAATAATACGCCATAATAATGTTAGTACATTAAATAACACGTGAAATGTATAAAATCTTCATTATAACACATAAAATATAAAAAAAAGGTTAGTAATACAGTGGCGCTACGACCTTGAAGGTCTATCCTGCGGACTACTGTATCAGCTCCGCGATCATTTGTTTTTAGTTATAGAAAAATAGGTGCCTGACACGCCGTCGACTTTATAGGTCTAAGTCATGCGATGTTTCACCGTACGTGCGAGTTTTTTCGCGCTCCGTACGTCCTCAGGGATGAGTTCCACGCTAAATCCACTACCCCAACACTTCTCAAAGAGATTTATTATATCTATAAAAATACTTATCTATATCTAAAAAAACGCATGCAAACGCGTTGTCAAAATTAACTTACAAAAGCTATAATGTAAGTTAGCGGAGTGTCCATTTCTATATTATGTAGTGAGTTTCAATTTCCAGTTGAAAAGCGCGACAACAAAGCGATCGTTATCATCTATATACATTCTAAGAGGTTTTCACAACTTCTACGGCGAGTTGTATCGTAGTTGTTACTTTGTATTTACTTTAGAAGTTGTAATCAAGTCTCGTGCAAATAAACTATTAACAGGAATGAAGATATTTCGCTTCCACACACAATTTTGCCAAGATCGCATCATGTTGATGTACTTCGTCGGAACATAGTAAATATATGCGTTATAATCGAGATTTTAAAACACAATCATTTAAATATAAGTACATTATTCCTTAATTGATGATTTATCAAACAAGAAATATATAATAATGCTTTTTCTAATAGGCAATCAGTCTTACGTGCCTGACACAAGCCGTCGACTTTTGTGCTCTAAGGCATGCCGGTTTCCTCCCTTCACTTTACAAGGGAGTCTTAAATGCGCACATAGACAGAAACTACATTTTTGCACAGTCGAGTATCGAATCTCCGACCTGAGGGATGATAGTCGCACGCTAACACTACTAGGCCAAGACTGTTCGTCTAACAATAGACTACCCAAAAATATATTAAACATTTCATTAATAGTATTAATAAAAATAGATTAGAAATGCACCTTTAGAATTCAATTCTAACTATTTACTACTATACGTTATAACTATTTCGTTTATAATAACATTATTGCAAATAGCGATCCTGTTCTAGGTTACAGAGAAATAGTTAATTTAGAGGTGTTCGATATAGGTTGTAGGCACCTCACCAGGGAGCGTATAACGCTAATTGACAAGAGATAGAAGGCTCGCGATATTACGTGAAAGGAAAGTTGAAATGTGTCAGGGGAATGGCTGAGCTCAGTATAACTTCAATATACAATTATAGCGTTATAGACGAATTAATACATAACGTGTAAATGAAGGAAAAGGCGAGGAAATTTTGCCAGTGTTAAGGTTACACAGGGACCAAACTTTTAAAATTTGTTTTCTATTTCTTTTTATTAATTTTAAATAATTACTAATTTTGTTTATTATTATATTATGTCGGTTAAGAACATTTTAAATACTACACAATTATTTTTTATAATTAAACTACGTGTAAACTATTATAATGCGTGTGCGCTAAAACTCTATCGCTAAATCACACACAAGGAAAAATGTGACTCGCATCAGACACCCTCAACTACTTTTTATACAATGCAAGTAGATGATTGGGGTATCTGATTCGAAACATTCTCAAGTTTGTTCCTTTCCGATAAAAAAACAATAATTAAAACGCAAAAATCTGTAACCAAGAGACCGTTATTTCAAAATAAAGTATATCAAAATAATGGAAAACTCGTAGTATGAATATGTGATTACAATAAAACTAAATCAATAAAGGTAATGGTATAATAGTGTAGATAGTGTCGGAAACATTCTGTGAATATCGGGAATGTTCCGGCATGAAGACGTAACGTCCGAATGAAATAGTTAAGAAACTCCGGCGCGAACATCGAGACGCTACATCGCTACAACGTTTGCACTGTTGGTCGTAAAATTAGAACGATATCTTCAAAGTAATACTTTTTGTATGTATTTCGTATATTGGGTTATTACCGTAAAAGTAGTTATCGCTTTTCTGAATGTCGCTTATGTTGCTGAATGAATGATATATTGCCATCTCCCCAGAACCAGCTCCTTCCGCTTGACGGTATTCAATGAAGTACGGTTCGAATCGTCAACGACCAGTCATTTTCCGTGCGACTTGATCCCTTGGCGTTGCGTAGAGATGTGGGGTCTCCCTGCATCTTCAAAATATAAATGGATTTAATCCAAGACAAACTAAAAAGAATCTGAAATGGTACATTTAGGTAACGATTGGTAAAGAAATTTGGCGTCTGAATGTCTGTGAAACGTAAAATAATGTCATGTAGTGTAGTGTAAATGGAAACTAGCGGGTAATATGTGAAGTTGGTTAACTATTGTAGAGAATAGCGGCGGGTGATCATCCCAACTCGATTTCAATATCAATGGGAATGTTCTCAGACTCGAACTGAACGCCCTTCAGCGACGCACAACTAGACTATTGTGTTATCATTCGGTTTCAATGAAATCATCAAATTATGGAAGGGAACTTACTTAGTAGTATATGTTAGAGGGTTAATTGTGAAATAGATTAATTGAAATTTTCCAAACCTGTGTTGTTGGTATGAAAGTTATCGAAACAAATGGTAAAATTTGTAATATTTAGGCATTTTTTATATAACAGGGGGCAGGAGGCTGAACTCAAAAAGTCAAAAATCATTTATTCTTATAGGTAACACAATGTACACTTATGAACGTTAAAAAGAAATATACATTAAATGCTTCTATTTTTACATTTACTGCCAGTTCTCAAATCAAGAGCGTCGAACGGAAGAGAAGAACTGCCAATAAACTTTCCACCACTCTTTTTGATCGCCATGTTTTTTATTTTACACAACATTTGTAAGGAGCTGCAACCACCATGTTCCACATGACATCTTAAGTAATAAGTAATAATAAAATAAATTAAAAACAAGATTTGTAGTCTCTCCATCAGCAGGAGGCATGGTGAAATAGGAGCACGCACTTACATTCTCGTGGGAACAACACGAAAACACGAATCCACGATACACGTAAACCGCATACACGAATTCAAGTACGACCAGTCACCACAAGTAGCACCCGTTCACGAGTATGACGCATGACCAGCCATTGGCCCCCTCGCCATATTTTAGGGAGAGAGACAACCCGACGCATGGACGCCCGTTGTTTAGTGCATTTGTACGCTCTTACCTCGAAGGACTTTAAGTCAAATTGGTTCGAAAATACTACAGTGCGTAGCTACTTCCACATAGAGGTGGTGTGCGGCAAAAACTGCCTTAAAACCCTTAGTTGTGGACGTGGGTAGTATTTCGTATTCTGCCTAGACGTCCGATGATGAAACTCAGCCGCAGGGAATAATTTAAACAAATGTTTAGAATAGAGGAGTTGCTCTGAACACTGTACACGGTAATTGCAGTAGAAGATGTAGATCATAAATGGTGCAAGCTAGAAACCGACAAAATTTATTATTTTAATTCATATTACCATAACAAAACTTGAAAAGTTTAATAAGATTATAATTATCGTACTCATCACTAAGCCTTGATCTTTTTAAGCGTTATTTATTGGGCAATCGATATCCCATTATACTAGTATGTTTGTGTGCAACGTATCAAGTATCAGAAACAAACGCAGTGATTGTAATTGGGTCACATCAGAGGGCGCAGTAAAGCGCGAACGCAGAATTAGGCCGCTCTTAGACGCAGAATCGTTGTAATGGCACGCCATTGCGATAACTTATTATGGACTTTCCCTATATAAACATAAATGTATAGTCATTAAAATCTTGAATGAAATGTGTTTTTTCGATATCGTATATGGTTGAACAAAGAGATGGTTTTTAATGCCACTAATTTTCATGTTATTACGAAATTATTAATTTTGGTATAAGTATCGCAATACAGCGAGACAATGCTGCCAGCGTTAAAGGTGCCACAGGGACCAAAATTTTTTAAATCTTTTTAATAATTTTTATTACTTTGTAGGTTAAGAAAATTGTAAATACAAATTATACGTATTAAGATAATAAAAATGTAATTAGGTGTTATTAATTTTGGTTGAATTATTATTGTTATTATTAAGTCTTTATTGCTTAATAACAAAATGTACAGAGAGTATACAGAGATTTTGGTTGAGTACAGAGCTTTTAATTGTATCATTTTATAGGTGACTTGCTTATTCATAGGTACACAATTATTAAATATGTAATAATAATACAATTGTTTTGTAAACCGTACTATCTAAATAAATACATTGACATATTTTTGTTTGTTATATAGTCAAATCGCGACGGTATTTAAAAGGTTTTTTAAAAAGTAAACTTTATTAAGGAATATTACAATTAGTATTCTTAACTATAGTCGATGTTAGACTCTAATTCTAAGGTGGTCGATGCAAGACCCTATTACTACGGTGGTCGATATTAGACTGATCTGAATATAATTCTATTCTTACTGCTAAAAACCCTTACATGATAACTAAGCATTCGTCGTACATGATAGAATAATAAAACTAAGCATTCGTCGTAGTGATTGCATTAACGCTTTTGGTGCGTTCTGGGTATATGTGTGACATTGTAACTATATACTTGTTTTAACGTGATTTCGATGTTGTTGTTTATGAGTCCAACTTCGAACACCTATTGTTTCGAGGTCTTTGATAACGTCACCACCACATAGCCTCGGTCTACCGGGGTTTTTCTTGTCACCAGGTTGTGAGTTCAGTAAGGACCTTGGGGTTCTGTTATCCGCGATTCGGTGCACATATGCCAACAACTTGAGCGTTGCGATTTATGTAATGGATGATAATGGCGTCGCCTAAGACATGAATATTAAATACAATAATAACATTAACAATATAATCCTAATTATAGTACTCGAATATTTTTATTTATTGCCAGCAAATGATTGAGTAAATTAAGTATTTATAAATATAATGTCTTATCAATATTAAGTTTACGTACACAAGTGTCCAATGTACGTCGATTAAACGAATTTACATGTCAATGGGCGCGTTACGACTATAGCTAAAGCGGTACAGCCGTTATCTGTGCGATTCACTCGCGGCAGCTGCGACTGGGAATTGGGTTAACTATTGCTTCTTACACTATTAACTCTATGCCTATTTGCTTTTCATGCAATAAACTCATACACACATAACAGTGACGCGGAATAACTAATTCAGCGTTCAAGGAATGCATATTATTTCATCATTTAAAAGTTTTAATAGTATTTTTAAAGAGACAATGAAGTCATTTGAGTCATTTAAATAAGTTTACCTTAGTTCTAAGCTGTGGAAGAAATACGTTCACTGCCCAATGTTTTCCTAGTAGTGTGCTAACAGTGTGTTCAGGGCCCTTACCTGGATATTCTACAAGCGATACTGATAGAAATTTCGATCCGAATGATGTGTTTTTTTTTCCAACATCAACGTTACGGATATTGAGAGAACAACAGCGAATTTTTACACAGATTCGTTGGGATCCTTGCCGCTATTGGAAGTTACAGAGTAAGGGCTCGAGTCTTAGCGTGCACTTAGATATTCAATCATCACAATTAGTACAATAGTCAATAGTTTGATTAAATGCTATGTTATAATTGTCAAACTGACATTCTATAAATTGTGCATTTAATTTCTGTGAATGGTATTTGGTAAAAGCTACTTAACCAAATATACATTATATCAGAACGGACTGAATGTTTATTGAATACATTTTGAAAGTTAAAAAAAATCCTTCCTTCATTTGTACAAAGATTCATGTTGCTCTAATACCTATACCACATATACACTTGTCGTAAAACCCTGCATAGAGATGGTAACGACATCTATTGTGTAGTACACAATATCGCATAACGTCCTCGTTTGCAATACACATTAGAGGCTCCCCTAAAATCTTCGATTCAAAGGACTAAATATATTGGCGTCGTAAACTAATGAAGAGCTTCCCCCTTGTGCGAAGCAATAACTTTACCATACGTCCTAGTTGGCAAGCTAAATGTGAATATTTATGTAAATAAAGATTATTTTTATCAACATAAATATAGGTTTTGATTAACGCTATCAGCCCAACTTAGCGATCCTATTTGGAGACGCAAAACACCTATTTGCGAAGGCCAATGTAACAAAGTCAGAAATGTATCAACCCCATACGTGCTCATCTATATATATAAAAATGAAACCCGTTTTCCGTTGTCACGACATAACATGAAAACGGCTTGACCGATTTGTCTGATTCTTTTTTTATAATATTCCTTGAAGTACGAGGATGGTTCTTACGGAGAGAAAAATATAAAAAATTTAGTGAAAACGTCTAAAAACAACACTTTTCTATATTCCCATACAAAAAAATTCGTAATAATATTTAAAGGCAATTTGAACTTTAATACCATATCATAAAGTTCAAGTGTTAGTGGAGGGGTTCCGGGAAGGTAAATGTTTATTTTTTGACATAAATGTATTTGTTGTATTATCAACTTTCTTTTTTTTATCTTACTAGCTAGACCGGTGTCCCGAATAGAAGAATAAGTATTAAAAAAAAAAAAGAATCGACTGTTAGGCGGTACGATGTTCGCCAGGCTAGCTAGTTTACAATAGTTATAAATGACATATTTATCCGAATACCAATAAATACGTTTAATTACACAACACACGAAACCAATAACTATTTAGTCAATAACTACAATCATATAGATATCTCTTGTTTATTATTTAAAGTGACATAAACCCGTAGAATACCCAAATGTTGTTTTGTGAATATTTCTAACAAATTGCACTGCGTATATTCGCTATATATGACACGGCACAAAGTGGCTTTATGCATACTATAACCATTACATAGTTAAAGGACGCGGCTTCACTCGATAATTGGGGTGCCCTTTCATGTATAATGCTCAAGATTAGGAAACTATGCTATCAAAGAGATGCCGTAAGATCATCAATTCGAATGCCCTAATTGCTATTAAATTTGATATGGCTTTGTTGAATAGCTGGTACTGTTGTTATTAACTCTCCCAAAAATGCGGTTAAGAATTTTAATTAAGTATGGAAGACACTAGTCCCCGTTTATCTGTTTGGAAACAACATTAATCATTATCAGCAAAGCATCCTAGGATTCTTCCAGCGGGCAATTAGCGCTAATAGTGCAAACGTCAGCAATTATAGTGAGCGACAGATTTACTAGCGATGCCGGCGCACGTAAATCAGCATGACGTCGAAGACTGATTTAGGAGGTGACGTTGATGCCATTCTTAATGAGTTTCACATTTTTGAATTGAGAACTTTTTTGATTACTTGTGAAGCTTGTACTTGAATTAGAGCAAAGTGGGTGTTTGGTCCCTTTTGGACCAAGTATAAAGTAATTTTATGAGTAAAACAGATTTTAGGCTACTGAATTAGTTATTACGAACAAAAATTACAATAATCTAATGTATGTACTACAGTACAGTAAGTGGCAATAATGTACAGTGTTTTTTTGCCTTTTGGACCAAATATAAAGTACCTAAGCTTATTTTTGTAAAACAGATTTTAAGTTACTAAACTGGCTCTTACAGACAAAAGATAAGAATCTAAGGTGTGTATTGTAGTGCAAATAGTATAGTATCAAATTACCGATTTGAATTGAATTTGTTTTTGAAACGAATAATTATTTTATGATGCAACATTTATATACACATTGCTACCATCTTATTGGAAGTTCATTAATGGGTTTAGGGATTATTGTTGGGCGCAAATATCTTGCCAAAATATACGAATTTCACTTGTAAAGCGGGCGGAAGTTTCTTATAGGTACATAGTTATGTAATTAATGTTAAAGTATTTTTTGTTTAATTTAGAACACATTTTATTGCTGAGCAATAAACGTTTATATAAAATAATATCTCTCTTATGTACTACAGAAACAAAACATGTAACGTTTACACAGTAATTACATTCTTTTGACCAATTAAAACGTTATTAAATACTCTTTAATACACCCATTAAATCTTCATTAGAGCATTTCGTTACATCTTAATAACGAACCTCCCTTATTACGCTTACTCACTATGCCTTAATACTAGCTTTGACTATGAAATCGTCTGTCTATGATGTAAACGAGCCTTACTTCAATAGGATTCTAAATTCAATAGTTAAATGTAAATATTTACGACATTTCGGCAATAGATGGCGCTTTTAGCACTTTAATACTTTATAATATCAAATATCTGTCAAGATCTGGTAGTCTCTCGATGATAACGGTTGCTACAAAGCAACCGTCGAGTTATGTAAAAAATATTTGGTACAATTTTTTTATAGAACAGGGGGCAAACGGGCAAAGGCCTATCTGATGTTAAATGGTGGTTTAATGGGCTAGAAGACTCGCAAGTGCGATGCCGGCTTGCTCTTATCTTGAATGACCATAAGTCGAATTGGTTCGGAAATTTTACGGCAGCTGGTTCCACAAAGTGGTGGTGGCAAAAAGTGCGTAAAAAACGCTCAGTTGTGGAATGATGGACGAGAAAATGATACGGGGGAATTTCGTATTCTGCCTCGACGTCCGATAAAGAATACAAGTTTTAATGTGACAACGACTCATAGGCAAATATATCAATCACAAGAGAAAAAAACATCGATTCATTTACATATGAAAGAAATTACAATTTTAAATAAAAATCTTAAATACTTTTGTAAATCAAACAACTAACCGTTACATGTAACAGAATCCTTATACTTAATACATTAACGTAATAGGATCACAAACTAAACAGCACTTTTCGTTATAAAAAATAACACATAGCATCAAGTACATAAAGTTGACGTAATATTAGGTCCTTACGTCATATGAAATTGGTGTTTTGTATGGAAGGAACAAAAAGTAGATTTTTTTGAAATGGAATATATTTAATTAATCAAAGAGTATACCATTGCTATCTATGTACTTTTGCCATCTTATAAGTAGTTCATTGATCCCTTTACTAAAAAAAACATTCAGATAAAATTTTCGAAAAAATCAATAAAATCCACCCAACCCAGCTTTCATGCTTTTTCACAGCTTTTGTTGCAACTAAATCAGACGTAGTTTGCGATGGATCCGCTTCCACTATAACCTTCAATTCTTGTTCTCCGGCCGTCCACGGGGCTTGTTCTGTAGGTAGAAATTTACAGAACGAAAACGTTGGAACCAAAAACGCACTGTGCTTTCTTTTGCGACAACGCCGCCATACACATAATTAAGACTTCGAGCCGTTTCTGCAGCACTGGTCACGGTGGACTTGTAAACTATGCGATATTTCACGTTTTCAATCTTATAAATAGAGTGACGCAAAAAACAAAACTTAAAAAAATTAATCAAGGTTTTAAAAACAAATTAACGAGTAAATAGCTGTAAAAATTGAATTTGGAAATTCTAACCAAAGAGGAGATATTTAAGGTCAAAGTGGCCAGTACGAAAAAACGTAAATTTCATAATATTATGTAAGGACCTAATATTTACATACTACAACCAAATTTTGTCTACATCTATATAATATATAATTCCCATTAACGGTTTGACATTCAAAATGGCTGGATGGATTGTGACGTATGGGCTATAGCAAAGCGATCCATCTTAAGTCTGCCAAATGAGGAACTACCTAAATATACGACTTAACTTGTAGAAGTGTGTTATTTGCACAGTGAGTGGATCTCAATTCGTAGGAATTAATTTGGATTGTATGTTTTCGTTTTACAACTAAATTATATGTTAAAACTCTCATTAACGGAATCTTGGTTCCTGCCAAATTATGGTTAATTATATTTGAATAACACGTGTTCGAGGGTGTAAAATATGTGTCCTTCACAACCCCAATAAGTGTTAATAACGAAGTATTTTGTTTAAAACATTACGACTTAATTATTCTTGTACATACATTTGTTATTAAACTTTTAGTTTTAACTTTTTACTTAACTACTTACGTATCTCTTCATCGCAACATAAATATAAACGAGACGAAAGAGTACATTAGTTAAAAAATGCAAAATTGATTTAGTTATGAAATAAAAAGTATGACTCTGTCCTTCTACTCGATATTATAAGTATATCAAATACTAGTAGACTCGGCCAAGCGTTGCTGTGGCTAAGATTTTTGTTATATTACATAGTAGTAAACTATTCAAGAGAAACGGCAGGAGAACACTAATCCACCATGCTTTTTTGGTGGTTATGCCATTAAATTGTAGCTTATGTGAAACGTTGGTAATTATTTTGATAAGGATCAATACCTAGGTACGAATAATGAGCCTTTTCTAGCGGTGGTATTTTAATAAAAAAAATTAATAAAAGGACGCTTATTGTGACGTAACTATAAAAGATAGAGTCATGCTTTCGCGACATTTTTTATAGATAGTGATGTGTCCTGAAAAATTGTGATACATCATTTTGTTCTATCATTAATAGTTTTCGCAGCGCACACGATTGAAGGAAGTTTTTTGTTTATTTTTTTCACCTTGGGTGAGATTATTCAAGTTTTAGAAAGCATCCCTATTTTTATTAAAATGAAACATAGCCTATGGTACTCGCGAATAGTGTAGTGTAAATCGGTGCTGTAGTTTCGGAGCCTATTCATTTCAAACAAACAAAAATCAAACCTTTCCTCTTTATAATTTTAGTATAGATCAATGATTAAACCGTGTTGGCCTAGTTGTTTTATCATGGAACTCTCATCCCTGGTGTCGTAGATTAGTATTTGAGAGTAGTATTTGTCTATGTGCGCATTTAACACCCGCTCGTACGGTGAAGGAAACCATCCTGAGGAAACACAGGCACAGAAAGTTGATCGCCTGATTACGGAACACTTACAGAATCTAAGGCCCTGACTAAATGGTTGTACCGCCATTGGTACATTTAATGTTTAATAAGATATTCAAAATACAGTACAAGTTCATGATTAAAATTACTTCAAAAATTTGTTTAATCCTTCCACAATCATACAGAATACAAAGCTAGGTTTAAACTGACATTAATTAGGTATTAAGCAACAAAGTCCACGCCATTTTTGTGTAAGGACGTAAGAACACGTTTAGAAGCAAGGTTAATAACAGGTCATCATGTGAAATGACAGCTTAAGTATATCTTTTTAAACTGGACTAAGATTGCGATGCGTGACGATTCTAATATATACGTATAGCAATGATTTATATTTTATCATTATTAATCTAGAAACACGTCCTTTCTTTACGGTTTTTTATTCTTGTAGTACGGGTACCACATTTCTATATTACTAGTGTTTTTAGGATAAATGTACTTACAATGGGAATGAGTATAGTAAATCTCGGCAATTTTGTTGTTCTAGATTACATTCAGGAGTTTATTACAAAATACAGGACAAAATTATCCATGGCTGCTTTGAGTGAAAGAGAGCACAATATTAATGCTATACAAGGGAAGTCGGTTATCTCTGCCTTTTTAATAATAATATAATTTGCTTTTACCACTTAAAAGGCAGAAGCAAAAATATTGAACACAGTCTCGGGCTAACTATGGAGTCGAGTAAAAAACTTCACGATTCAAACTTTATCAACTTGACAAAGTACAACTAGACGCTTAGAGCGTGGACAAACGATGTCATATTATACTGTGAAACTGTTATAAATGTTACGTACTTTAGTCACTAGTTTTTACGTTTTACGCATTACACAGTATATAATGACAGAAAAAAAAATTCACAGGGTTTTTGATATTTCTGTGGGTTGTATGTATTTTTGTTTGCTGTATTATAAAAAAATAAAAACAAAAAAGGGGTGGGGTCTGAAAGATAGATAGTAGCTGATTCTTAGACTGCATAAAAAATTTCATAAGAATCGGCAGAGCCGTTTCGGAGGAGTTTAGGCACGAACATTGTGACACGAGAATTTTATATACGAGTTTTAGATGTGCGAATGATAATTGATTGACTTCTACGAAGATGCTACGTCCCGTCGTAGCACAACTAACATGTGGCGTTTGGCTAATTTAAATCACTAATACTTTCCATTTTTAATCACCTTATATATAATTAATATGATTATTATAATATAACGAAACATTTATCCTAACGAATGACTATTGTTATTAGATAATTGATTATTTATAACATGATTACAGATTGGGTTTAAGAATGTTTTACGTTTGTACGTTTATTTATTCGCAAAGTGACCTAAGAGTGATATAGCATCTGAGTTGTTTATGTGTGATATTAAAATGGATGTATAACTTTAGTATAGTAACGTGTTGGAGCGGAACTATGGACAGTTTCAAATTTCTTTCAAATAAAATCAACTATCAAGTGAAATCGACGAGCAAAGTGATTTAAAAACGGGCTTACAAGCTGAGCGGCTATATTTTAGACTTTGGATAGCAAATACAGATAAACTAGCCCAGCCGAGCCCATATTTCCTTGAAGCGGACTATTTTTCTATTTTAGCCTATAAAATATATCTACTTGTATAAACTATAAGATATCGTGTGTTAAACTTGATCTGTTGTATATAAAGGTTAACAGATATTGTTGTAAGTGAACATTATTTTATGAATATTGAATAACAGAAAATGATTATAATCGATTTAGAGAATACATTGCAAATCCAATTATTTATTGACAGATTCGCTCGGCCCGCTACGAATGAAAAATTATTATCTGGCCGAACATAAAACGTCCTTATCAAAATAATTCCATCTGACAGCTGTCATCGAGCTTGGAAATCTAAAAAAGCGCGCGCTATTCGAATCAGGAATTCGAAATCCAGGTGTTTTATCGTCAACACGCTTCCCTCGACGAGAACAGTTCCGTTCGTTCAACAATTTTGCGAGCACGTGAGATCAAGCCAATGTACGTACGTGACTCGTTTTCGACATTCAACCAGATAATATGGACCCACCCCGCCTCCCGGGGCTCAAACATATCGGCCCGTTACCAGCGTTTAATAGCTGTTTTGAAGGCTCTTTTAAAATGGGCGGCGGTTACAAAAGTTAGAAGCGCTATGACGTTTGCTAAATGTTAAGAGGAAATTATCGAAAAGATTCGAGTTGGCGGTTCTTCTGAGATTCTCTGATGCGATTAGAGAGGTTTAATTAGATATATTGGTAGATTACACTTGGATACTTTGTCCCGCAAGCGGTTGCTTTTTGGTTTAACTTTATTGGAACTGACTTAAATTACTTTGAACTGGAACAAAAATGTTTTAATATTACTGGTCATACGATATTTAGACTTGTGGTATAGAAGCGTTATTTCTTAATACTCTAATAAACTTGAGTTGTCAGAGCTGAAATAATATGATTGACTTGGCACATTTTCCTTTTTAGCATATCCTACTTCCAATTATGTTTATAAATATATCTCAAATTACCCTTCAATTATTGTGTTTACTTTGAATACACAAATAAGAAAAAGGCAATATAAGATGAAAGCATATTAGAAAATGTTATTTCAATATTACTTCTAAAACAGTATGTTGAAGAGCCTCAACTCGTACGGGATATTAGGCTATATTTCAATGGTATAAAACGTATTATTGTATGATGATTTTCGTTTAATGATCAATGAGTAAGGATGTATCACAAAAATATCCGTTACATAAGCAAACATGAATGTGACTTAACGAGCTACTGTGGAGGGACAGTCACGTGGAAATGACGTTTATACTAAGCGATACTATTTTGAATCTATATAACTTGTAGATAAACATGACAGATATAGTTAATTATTTACTTTCATTGGAAACTAGCAGCAAAGAAGGCCACGATATAAATATACATATTGACGATTAGACGGGTATTTAATTTACAAAAGAATCGAACATCTATAACACGTCCGTTGCATCCAAGCACTTGAATGAAAATGGGATCAGTTCAGATGGGATGGGACCCATCAAAATGACATTAGGCGATGTGGTCAGGCACGCAAATGTCCTTAAAATAATATATATAATAACTTTAAGTATGTAGTTAATTACAGGTCTCTTACTTCTTAAATTTAGCAATTCTCGCTGACATAGACATACTAAGTTAGACGATACGATGTCTAAGGGTTAAGAAAAATCGTAGTCGGGGATTGTTGAGGCAAAGCCAGCAAGGGTGGCACCAATTACAGGCTGCGATAATATACGTCTAACGAACGATAGCTCGTAGAGGTAAACAATTTTCTGTTTACCGCTATCCGCTCGTTCGACGCTTGTTTTGCTTTTATTTACAATTATTGGTCATGTTTATTATTACTGGGGACTCGATCGATAACTATGTAAACTTACTTTGGTGTTACATTAATTTAACGTAAATATTCTCGTGGATTATCGCTTTAGAAGCATTGGAATGAACTAACACTTTTTTGCATAAGATTAAACATTTGATCAACATAATGGATTTGCCTTGCGCTATTTATTGAAAGGGATAATATCAATTTGTTTCTGTGACTTATGACTTTATAAGCATTTGGGAACATATGGCCTTCAAATTGTCGTGTTTTTACGATTTCATGTTTTAAATTTGTATGGAGCTTGTTATTTTATAATATTAGTATACAAGTAAACCCCCTTATTCATAAGAACTAAATAATTGCACCGTTTTAAGTAAGTCTCAGTCTCATTTCTTGACAGCGTAAATACAAGTTGACAGAAAGAGACGAGAGAGTATGTTAGTTACTTGAGTCTGATTAAGTATGAATAATAAGGTATATATTAATTATTATAAGAACATTGCAATTGCTTCCTAGTACTTGTAAAATTAATGAATGTAAAAAATCTTTTTCTTTTAGTGCCTCGCCAGTACTAAAGGTTGGCCGTTAGTCTCTTGAAGTATGTCCTGTGCCAGATGCAGCAACTCTTCCGCAGTCGCAATACCCTTCCACTCACTAACGTTGCAAAGCCATGATTTCTCCCTTCTAACCATACTACGTCGTTTACCCTGGATTTTAGGATTTTACCCATTATAATTACTTGGAGAACGTGGTAGCGGTCATGGGAACATGTGCCCCAGGTCCGCAACCTTCCGGTGTTTAATGTTCTGCATAAGTTTTTGTTAACATTCCAACTCGTTTCTCGTTAGATACCTTCTGGATTCAGCTTGTACGAAGCATGCGACGATAGCACCACATCTCAAATGCGTCTAAGCTCCGGCGGGTATCTTCTTTAATGTACAAAATAGTTTCTGCAAATTAGTTTTCCTTCAACAAAAATGTGCTTGGAATCAAAAGTATCATAAAAATATTATTTAAATTAATTTATTTGCAATGTAACAGATTCGTATATTGAAGAAGCAGATTCCCAACTTAGCAATCCAAGCTTTTTTATAAAAAAAACAAACCCATCTTTGATTTAAGAAGACCTTCATCTTTTTAACAATTTTTATAATCTACATAATTTTGTTATGCTAATAAATAAAATAATAGAAATTAAAAAATATTTTTTCTGAACTCATTATTCACAGATGTTTTTTGCAATATAATGTCATAACTAAAAACGAAACACGTGGGATTTTTAATACATTAAAAACGATTGTTGTCGAATACAAAGCTGTTTAGCTATAATAACAAATGTTTGTGAAAATTAATAACCCATAGGATAAATATCCGCAGGGACCCGGTGGCGCAGCAATAAGAGTGAAATGTTAACGCGATCACCGGTTCGCTTCCGGGCTAGCAATGGAACACGCATTAGCCATTAGCATAGCTCTGACGATACTTCCGTTCTAGTGTGGTGCCTCCTCAATAATTTGGGTTATCGATATTATATTTAGTACTTAAGAACCAATATAATTCATAGGTGCGTTTCATTTCAAATAAAAATAGTTTTACAGATTGATTAATATCTGCAGAGTTTCGTCAAGGTAGAATACGAAATACCATCCGTATCACCTCGACGTCTGATTTCACAACTGAGCGTTTAATAAGAGAGGTTTTGCCACGCAACACCACTATGTGGAACTAGCTGCCCAGTGAAGTATTTCAAAACCAATTTGACTTAGGGTCTTACAAGAAAAGAGCGTTCCAATTATAGGCCGGCAATGCACTCGCGGGCCCTCTGGCAATGTGAGTGTTCATGGGTGGCGTATCTCTTAACATCAGGTGAGCCTCCTGCCCGTTTGACCCCTGTTCTTCAAACGCCCTATAAGATACTACGAAGGATACTGCAGGCTATAGTCATTCGTATTACTACGAAAAACTATAGCCTGAATAGCTATCAAGGTTGAAAATATCAATAGAAATAATAGGCAAGTAACCTAGATGCAGCTAGCACTTAGTAACGCTCAATACATTGTATTAAGGCGATATAATCGACTGTCACACCGAATGAAGCCTTATACAATTTTGATGACTATCCGTTTGATATAAAGATGCATCCACATTATTGGCTCATATTAGCGTATTGTACCTATATATTGTTTTGTGTAATTTCGATTTACTACTCTGAAGTCATACATCATAAATTCATTAAAATTCAATATGGCTATTATGATTATAAGTACATTTTTAATTATTATCCTATAATGATTTTCGAAAAACTTATCAAACTAGTATTCAGTAGTTTAGAAATTAAATTTAAATGAATAATATACAAATTGTTTACATTATTCAAACATTAAAACAAAACGGTGCGTTTCATTTGCGATTCTAAATCCTGTCCAATCACAGACACGCAGCATGATGCATCATTCCGTTTGACCAATCACAATTAACCATAGTTATAGTGTCGTCTTTACGTGCATAACTAAAGCCTAAGCGTAAAGCCTAAGAAACAATAACGTTAGTGTGGACATATCTTCTTTTGCACAATTGCATTAAAGTAGCACTTATATAAGTAATGACACCCTTTTATAGCTTATCATTGAATATACTAGTAAAACAATGCGGTTTTGACTTCAAAATATGGCAAAGTATTAAAAAATAAACGGCAAAAAGAGTCTTTGCTCCAACTAAGATTTTGTTCCCTGTCGGGAGGCAAATAAATATTTAAGTTCGCGCCAGATACCGGTGATTCCAGAGCCAGTGCTTTCCTCGCTCAACGAATAAGTATCGCAATACATCGAGGAAATGCTTAAAGCACTAAAGGTACCTTACCACAGGGATCAAACTTAACCAAACCAACTTGCTAAGTAACGATAACAGCGAAAAAATCTGACATTATTACACTTGGTATAGGGTTTTCAGTATTGTTAAACCTTCATTTTCAATAGAAAGGGTCTAATAATCGTTCCACTATTAACAGTTTTCTGACTTCGATCAAACACAATTTTTTTGCTGCAGAATTTAAAAAGCCAAAACAGTAGTATTGCCTTTTAAATTCAGAAATTATGTAGTTCTACTTGAAACCTAACAATTTAAACATCTTTAAAGTACAGCCTTGCGACCGCTGTGAGAGTTCGAAAAGTGAGTTACAGAATCGCAAGGCTGGTGTAGATAATACTTTTCATCATATTGTACTCTGTTCACATAATGTAATTGTATAGTTTTCTCACTATTATATATCGATAATATTGTTTAATTACAGAACAACACTAGCAAGTAGGCACCCTCCCGATTGTTTTGTCACATTTCGCGTATTTCAGTGCCAGCCCAATTCAAGGGACAACTCCAAATTGAATGCACAATTACTTCCATACTCATTTATAACTTTTATTTTAAGAACTAATTATTTAATCAGCCCTGACTTTACTGAGAACCCTTTACTATATGTATATAATAAGTATTTCAATAAAAATTTGATGAAACTTTTTTTAGTCAGCCTCCGTAACTAATATAGAACAATCTACGGCGAGGACCGAAAATTCGCTTCCACCCTTAAGTAGGGGTTGTTAGTGTGAGGCGGTGCAGAGTTATGTGTGAGCTGGGAACAGCTACTGATAGTCCCGAAGGTCTCGTGCTGACCGCACGTGATCTGTATGAACTGAGTGAACTGATCAATTATTTTTTCTATCCTGGAATATTCTAGAGATATATGTAATAAGGATTCAAGTACGTGCAATCCTAATGTTTTGAGTACTTTATTATTTTTAGTATCGGCGTCAGATCAGTATCTTAATAGGAATAAAAGTGCAATAATTTAACCATTTGAATAATGTAGGCCTAGTGGCTTCAGCGTGCGACTCCTTGAGATCGGAGGTTCCATTGCCGGCTGTGCACCAATGGACTTTCTGTGTATGCACAAAGCTATAATTCGCTCGAACGATGAAGAAAAACATCGTGAGGAAATCGGCTTGCCTTTGACCCAAAAAGACGACGGCGTGTGACAGGCACAGGAGGCTGTCTTGCCTATTAGATTGACAAATCATCATGAAATAGATACAGAAATCTGGGGCCCAGACCTAAAAAGGTTATAGCTCCACTGGTAATTTAACCTTAATCGCAGAAGTGATTTTTTGACTGATGTGTGAATTGTTTTAAGGCCATAGACAATTTGACAGAAAGATTGACTATAATGTAATTCTAGCTTGTCTATTGTTTTGTCTATTAACTACAGAAATATATAACTATTGTTACAATGTAAATATTTCTTTAAAGAGATAAAAACCAAAACCACTCATCTATATAATAGTACAGCAATGCAGCGAGGAAATACTACCGGCGTTAGATGTACTCTGCCAAAGTAACCAATTTTTATAATGTCATATAATATGTTAAAACAATAATTATTTCTATAGATCACATATTTTATGAGATTGGTTATACAAAGATCTTTTAAAATATCTTTCAGTGTGTTAAAAGTTGTAACAGACGGGTTTCCGTATAAAACCAAAGGATAAACAGAAAACTTTGACATTTGTACAGAGACACATCGTATTTGTCTTCATTATTATTGTAAACTATAATTCACAACTACTTTCCACGTGATATATTTTTATTTTACACTTTCCACTCACTGTAGGATGACCAAATTTTAACAAAAAGTTAAAAGGCTTTAGTGGGAATTAAACGTACATTATAATTATTAAGGAACTAAAATATACTCAAATTTATCAAACTATTGATCTATTCAATTTTAATAGAAGTATAACATGTTCTATGATGATGATTAACGGCCAAAATTAATAATGTATCCTCAATCTATGATTATAACCAATCTTGGACTGATTCATATCTAAAGACCGATCTCCAATCTGCATGCCAATAAACATTTCTGGTATCCGATTGTTTATTTGACAAAAGATTGACAGCAATCTTTTGCGTGATCCTTCCCTCTCGACCGCGTTTCGTTCAATGCAATATGTTTGTGTTCAAGCGTACCAAACGTTTTCTGTTTTTGGAACGAAATAAAATAAGTAAGACTTAGGGTCTGTTTCACAATGTATGGATAAAGTAGCAAATAGCTATGCAACGTTTTTATTAGTTTTTTTTGTTACGAACAAATAAAGTTACAAAATTCTTTAGAAAAACATAGAACCTTAACCTTTTTGTTGGTCATTTAATATTACTTGTAACGAAACGGGCTGTCATTTTCATATGGTATTTTTGTTTGTTAGGTTACTTGGCTTGACCTTTCAAATATAAATTTTCTCTGAGTAGTTTGTGTATGTTGTTTTTGTGATTCGAGGTTGGTTCTTTAGCTTAAAAAAATGTCTACGCAAAAACGTGAAAGAAGCGTCAATTTCATCCGGGAAGAAGTTGACCTTCTAAATTCCCTTGTTGCTGACCATAAAAATATATTACAAAATAAAACGAGTGACTCAGTCACCTGGCAGGAGAAAGAGCAGTGCTGGAAGACGCTGGAGGCGCTGTTTAATAGCACAAGTGGGGTAAACTTTCGCAGTGCTTAAGCTTAAAGAGGGCTACAAGAAAAAAGTCTGCCTTGATACATGCTGAAACATATCGTACAGCCCTAGTGCTGCTACTCCTCTTACCCCTATCGAGGAAAAAGTCAAAGACATGATATCGTTGTCTGTCGAAGGAATTGAAAGTCAATTGAAAGGAAGAGCTTCTAAATAAGAGAAAGCAATGGGCATTTGAAGAGGAAGAAAGAGCATTAAAGAGAATTATGGGCCATAGAAAAAAATATATTGTTAAATAAATTAGAAAAATAATAGATTTTGTGCCTGGAGCGAGGATGTATTGTATTAAAAAAAATTATTTTTATTTAAATAAAAGCATTGAATTTTTATTTAATTTATCTCAAATATGTTGTAATTTATAAAATATTATAGTAATAAAGCAAAATAATCACTCATAAGATTACTTCGCACTCTTGCATTTCCCACGTTGTCAATTGCGCTTTGATCAATATCATCAGCTGGTTCATCTACTTGTTGTACAGTACAGTAGTTCAAAATGTTCATCTCGCATATCAATAGCAATATTGTGCAACACTGCACATGCCACTATCACAGCTTGTACACGAGGTACTTGAAGCAAATACTTTTTTGACAAACCGATTTTTCCAAACACCATATTATGTCCTTTCCACCACATTTCTGCTTCGTATTTGAGATTCGTTATAAAGACGTTCTGCTGGAGTCTTGGAGTTTTGAAGTGGAGTTAGTAGGTAGTATCTATAGTAACAAATATTTTTGGTTGTAGCTAATATTTAAAAAAAAGTTACAAAAGTTGATGAAAAGATGAAACCTGCAAGTCATATATGATAGACATCACTTTGTGTAAAAGTTCAGACTGTGTAAGACTCCAAAGCTTCTTTTGTTAACCTAAATCTAAATGTGAATACGGCGGCATTCTGGCTCTGGATATAATTATTTCTTGTCTTCTTATTATGTCTTCGCACAGAAGTACGTTGTCTTCTTCCAGCGTCAGAATTACTATCCCAATCGGATAGTAATTCTGACGCCGCTGATAGCATTTACCAAATCACTATCACTAGAACTGGAAGATGACGAAGATGAATAAATTTTCCCAATTAATATTAAGTTAGGTCGCAATCCAAACCCAAATCATACGAGTTTCACGGATAGCAATCCGAGATTGATTTGGCCAATCGAAGAAACTGTCAAAATGGACAGATAGGTTGTTGGCATGAGTAAACATTCATTTTCATACAAAGGGCAATTTTCAATCTCTTATCCACCCTCTGAATGATTGGTTGAATAATTAGATTGGTATCTCAGTCCATGGATTGAATATTGGCATGCTTTTCTTTAGAAATGGATTGAATTGTCAGTCTATGACAGCTAAAATTGGATTGAGATTGCATATTGGTTTTGGCCGTAAGACAAGTGTTAAATACAACTTCACGTAATAGGTAGTTTTAGAATTATAGCTTTGATTAAAATGTCGAATATTCTAGATTTTTGCAAACAAATTAATTTAAAAAAAAAAAATTAAGGCCTAAAACTATTCATTAATTTTTGCTTATCAAATTGTGGGACGAAAAAATGTGCTTCAAATAAGCGTAGACACTGGTATTGATTTTTTACGGCTAGGTTTAGTAATTTCCGATTAGGTATTATGGCTTATCTGAGACAATATTTTAATATGGCCACCCCCTCTCCAGCAAATAGAGTCTGGGGGTATCTTTGTAAAGCGTCACAAATCACAAGGCGGAATTCCTAAGTTACCGCGAAACGTACAATTCACAGAAATATGCTCCGTCCTTCCGCCTCTCGAGATACAGCTTTTCAAATGACTTAGCCGTTTGAATAGAGCTCTCGCAGACTTTTTGTCACTTTATTCATATTTCTATATTTTTCATGGAAGTGTAAGTGATAAATGGTCCTGCTTATACGGACCCTAGAAATATAAGAATGATAAGAAAGTGACGTAATTTAATTTATGAACTTAATATATGGAGTTCTTACAGTAAAAATATTACCAGATTTGTATCGAGCGCCTTTTTTTTTTTTAAGACAATTCACACCAATTGACCGAGTCCAATGCTAAGCTGGTGAAGCTTGTGTTATGGGTACTAGGCAACGGATATACATACCTACATATTATAGATATATAGACATATAAATACATATTTAAACACCCAAGACCTAAGCACAACACCAAATGCTCATCACATCGATGTTCGTCTCAGCCGGGGATCGAACCCGGGACCCATGGTTTCGCAGTCAGGGGTACTAACCACTAGACCAATGAGTCGTCTCTAGCCTTATATGCTTATTTTACAAAAATCTATGAGAATCTGTCGAAAATTGACAGTCCGAATCAATTAAAGCCTAAACTACAATCTAGTCTATTTTATAAATGTTGTTTTACTATATTTCTTAGTAAATTCACAACAAATGTAAAATACGGTAAAATTTTAAGACAAGCAACCTTATTATTTATTAACGATCTCTTCCAGGAAACCCGTGTTAAGAGGCAACTAGAAGTAAGAGAAGAATTCTTAAGACTTCTCAGAGAATTATTCTTAAATATATCTATCTCTAAATAAGCACATCAGGTTAACATTAAAAAGTGTCTCACGTAACAGTGGTCATAATGAAATGCAGGTTCGCTCGGTCCAAAAGGAGGCGGGTAAAAGATACCCCGCGCCTTCATTACGGATAATTGTTGGGATTCGCTGACGTCATCGGGTACATCTTATGCGGTATATAGGTTTATCGTTTTGTACGCTTGGAACACGTCAGTACAGGGATTAAAAAATTAAAGTATTTGAATTAAGAATTATAGAATAGTTCTGAAGTTTTACGAGTTTTACAGCAAGGAATAGAAAGCTTACTGCATCCCTTAAAGGCCGGCAAAGCACCCACTAAAATGAGTGGCCGTGGGCTGCGGTAACTACCGGCTGGCTATCCAGCCTTGCGATTCTGTAACAATCAGATATTGGCATTCTGATAAACAATAAACTACATTCTCACTCCTTATCAGAATGCCAAATCGTAAAATGACTGCTTTACGACTGATTTGAGCGCGACCACCGCTGTGAGAGTTCGAAAAGTGAGTTACAGAGTGGCACGGCCGTAGGCTTGGTTGCACCCTATCCTATAAAAACAAAGTATGCTATCGCAAGATCAAAAATATTTTTTTATTAAAACGAATAAAAGCGGTGAAATGTATTTTTTTTAAAATATTTTATTAAATGTGGAACAATTTTCTTTTGTTTAAATACGAAAAGTTTTATGCATTTAATTTTGTCTAGTATATTCTTCTGAAAACTTCTCAGGTTGGTAGGGCTTTGCTGACCACATTTATATAGAAGATGTATATTAAGATCTTTCTTTATCCTACTCTTATTCCCACTAACAGAATATTGACACAATAGTAATGAACATTAAGTTAACAAATAGACAACATGCTTATTTATAAAAGAAATAATCGAACATGCATTATATTTTCAATAGCATAACATAGCCGCCATAACAAATACATTTACCTAAAATGAGAACTGAATGACTGTCAAAATATAAGGGATTTCGGAGGGAGTCTGTACAACAGATTGTCTACTGAGATACGGGAAATAGTAGCAGTGGACCTGCCCTGCGATTCTGTAACTCACTTTTCGAACTCACAGAGCGGTTTTCGCATCGGCGGTCGCTCTCAAATCAGTCGTGAAGCAATCATTTTATGATTTGGCATTCTGAAAAGGTGGGAGCTTGTACTTTATTGTTTATAGATTTTATTGATCTTTATTGTTTTAGAGTGAGTTACAGAATCGCAGGGCTGTTCCTGCCTGCGAAGGTTTTTAGTAGATGGATTTTGATGCAGTAATAGCGTTCGATGGTGGTTATTTTTTTATGCATTAATATTTTGTATTTCTTACATAAGTGACATGTATGTTTTGAGAATAAACTTCTTTAAACCTAGATAAGATATATAAAACTAACGGAGCAACGGACAAGAGACTCACCTGATGTTAAGTAATACCGCTGCCCATGGACACTCTTAAGGGTCGCGAGAGCGTTGTCGGCCTTTAAGAATTGGTAAGCTCTTTTCTTTTAGAAAAACTTCACTTAAAAGAATCAGTTTTCCATTAAAAGTTATCCGAAACTTTTATTGTAATACTTGCGTACCTTGTTAAAGTAACGTTTAGCAAAAGTGTTAAAAGTAAGTTGTATTAAAATCCCCTATTGACCGTTCGGCATCGGCACAATTTACCCATCTCAAGCTGACAGCGGCCTGCAGACACCAGGGAGATGGCTCCACACAACAACAGGACACAGAGAACAGTTGGATGTCGGAAAACTGTGGAGAGATTTCAATTTAATTCTCGTTTCTATAGCAGTTTTCCCGCTGGTCCTTTCTAACTTTCAATAGCGATAACCGTGCAATTTCTGTGTAGAATGTTCGTAACTCTGATCCCTAATAAAAGTACAATAATGTAACCCAAGGTGTGTAAAAATTATTTAACAATATATAATAATTAAAAAAAAATCTGGAATTATTATAAAAATTATTTCATTACCTACTTGAAATCAAGAATTTTTCCATACCTGTAGAGTATTTTTAAATTTACTATTGCCGGAAATTCTACGTAATTGACGTGTATTAGATATATAATCATTGTAAAGTAAAATGTGTATATTGATTAGATTATGAATATAAGTGTGTATCTAATAATCTGAACCGACGTAATTAAAAACTAAGTAACATAAAACTTTTATGTTAACAAAAATATATATAGTCCGACTTAATAGACTTTCAACTACCACGAGATCGCTATCTGCGAGTGAAAACGCGGGGCATTGCTAGTTAAAATACAACTATGTACTAATTTAAGTTTTAATTAGAACTTTGATTCTATTTTTCAATCCGTTTATAACATGGGATTTGACAACTGTGGATGTTTTCATTTAAGTTTTGGTGCGTTTGTTCTGATTTCTACTCCCTAGTTTATTCTAGAGTGGGCGACATGAGGGAACACGTTGGGAACACGAGACACGTCCTAACGATCAGAAACATATCACTCGACCCTTCTATTAAACTTGAATGAACGTTCTCGCGTAAATACTAAAATAAATCGTCTATTTTATAAATGTCAGTTGCAGGTATCTGACCACCAACAAGTTACAGTGTAACACTTTACAGACCTTGGCTTGGAGTTCTTTATCTGCTTAATTAGTAAATTTTCTGCCTAAGCATAAATGTAGGTGATTAAAATTTTACGGACAAGGTGCCTTTATAACGTGGGACAGTATATAGACCATAAGTTTTGACAATAATTATCAATTATTGTCAAAACTTATGGTCTGGTATGGTATTATTAAAAAAACTTATCTGTTATTATTATTTGCCTATATGGCTGATTGCTCGGTTTTTTATAATCAATCAATCTGAATGTACCACTTTCTTTACAAATAAATTTATATTATATTATTATTATATAGCAGCAGTGTTGGCCTACTGGCTTCAGCGTGCGACTCTCATCCCTGAGGTCGTAGGCTCGATCCCCTTCTGTGCACCGATAAACTTTCAGTCTATGGGCACATTAACATTCGCTCGAACGGTGAAGGAAAACTTTGCGGTTTCCACCGCCTTGAGTTAGACCAAAACGGCGTGTGTCAGGAACAGGAGGCTGATCACCTACTTGCCTATTACATTGACAAATGACCATGAAACATATACAGAAATCTGAGGCCCAGACCTAAAAAGATTTTAGCGCCACCGATTTTTTTTAAATACCTTTACTGCCTGACGCGTAGATTCTATGGGCTTGCCGGTCTCTTCACGATTTTGACAGAGTTTACTAGAGTTAATGCGTTTAATATAATAAACTATTTAATAAAATAAAATATTTCATAAATTATTTAATAATATAATATCCTATATATAGGCAATGTACAAACGTATTTAGATTAAAAACATTTTAAATTCCCACGATTTCTTCGGAAACAATAAAATTCGTATGACTTTGTAATATACAGTACAGCTTTATACAGATCATTCGCATGTTTTCATAATATTTGAAACACGTAAACAAGAGACAGTCGATAAAGAAGCCCTCTATTTGAATGTATCAAAAATGATATTTACGTCTAACTATATGACGAGTACATCTCGAACAAGATTCGATTACTTTTCGGCTGCCTCCCGCGGCGAGCCCTATATTTTATTAACTGCTATAAAGAACCATGCACAATGACTTAAAAGTGTGTTATAAAGATTTTTCATATCTTATTGAAGCTTACTTCTAACTGATGACAATATACACAAATTATTTAACTGAGATTTAAGGGCCGGCAACGCACTCGCGACCCGTCTGGTATTGAGAGTGTCCATTGAGTGTTGTCCTGCCCGTATGCCCCCAGCCTTGCGATTCTGTAACTCAGACAGCGGTTTAAAACCGGTTAAAAACAATAAACTACAAGCTCCCTCCTTATCAGAATGCCAAATCGTAAAATGACTTTACAACTGATTTGAGCGCGACCGCCGCTGTGAAAACCGCTGCGTGAGTTCGAAAAGTGAGTTACAGAATCGCAAAGCTGTTCTTTAAAAAATAATATGGTGTAAAAAATATAATATTGGCGCTTATTATGTATAGTTTAAGCTAAAACCATTGTTTAATTTTTTTTAATGTGTACTTGTTTACGAACATTAACTTTTGGTGATGTAAGTATTGTTCGCTATAAGCAAAATAAGTTTTAGTGAAATTGAAACCAATAAACAAAACTTATATTTTCTAAAATGTTTGAAAGCGGATATGAAAAAAATAGTGCGTGGAGCGACTCCACTTCCATTCACACTTCGTAATGTGGAAATGAAAATAGGAAGCATTCACTCTCGGTCTGTCTCTTTCTATTCCCCCTCCCCAGGAGCGTTAAACGTTTAATGCAACCTTGTTGGAAGTCGCATTAGAAGTTTCACTTCAACAATTGTTTTAGAAAAGGTTGCCTTCCTCAGTACTTAATGTAATTCTAAGTGATGTTAATGTCAAACTGTTTATTTATAAGCGATACGTGTTAGCGTATGTGGTACACGACAGTGAGCAGCTAAAGTGCTTTCTTATATAACAGGGAACAAACGGGCAAGTTCTGATGTTAAGTGATACTGTCCTGCGTAGGAGCACACAGCAGAAGAAAAATTAAAGCTTCACCAAGTGTACAGTCTCCTTATGTTTGCCGTCATTGCGTTACTTAATATTGAAATGATGAGGGATTTCATTTCGTTCTCATGTTACGCTCCTATTTATAAGTCATCTCGAAAACACGCTCAAACTGTCTCTCGCGTCGCGCAAATAATTCCTCGCTTTACGATTTTGGGATTAAATGTTTAACGTTTCTATTGCTTTTAAAGATTTAATACAGTTTTGTATTTAAAATTAAACATATGTCCGCGTACTCATTATGCTTGTGAATGAGTGCTTTTGTATTTATGAGCTGATTTAATCATTTTTATTGTTTCTGTTAACACACAATTTATAGGCAAATATAGGGGATGTAGTTGATGAAATATGAGCGTTATTTAAGGCAGTTTGTTCGCGCACCAACACCATAATATGAAACCCGCTACATACTGAAGTATTTCCGAACAAATATGACTGAGTCAACTTTAAGAAAAGAGTGTACAAATTCTTAAAACACCGGCAACGCTCTCTCGAACCCTCTGGTATTGAGAATGTTCAGCGGTTATACGTAACATCAGGTGAGCGTTCTGGCCGTTTTCCTTGTTCTATAAAAAAAATTAAGGAATGGCTAGACACATAACTCTTTCATTTCAACTTGTAACATACATACATATTTGAATTTACTTTAAAATAAATTCTATATTAAAGTAAAGTCGCTTTCAGAAGTTAAAGTAATTATTTTCTTCATGTGACAATACTTCGAGTTTATTTGCTTAAAGAAATAAAATGAAAAGTCTTTACCGGATACGCGACACATAATTTATTTCCGTTAACGAAGTTTTGTCTCGCGTTAACTAAAATCAAAAAGTAGATGTATACTTAGTTAAGTAATTTGTGTTTAAATATTAATAAAATATTTGTATGTAGTTCGTTTAACGGCAGACATTGCGATACTAATATAAGCCCGTCAGGATAAGTATCGTGTTTCAGGAATCAATTCTGCGGGTCATTGCCACGGCCACACCGCTTCAGACAGCGAGGTGTAAGATTTCTTGAAGCTAATATGAATTTAATCCTATACCTAAAGATATACGTTCTTAATGCCTATAAAGATTGGTGAGAGAAAGAATATTTCTAAATTAGAATCATAGTAATAATGCTAGTCTACGACATGAATTTTTTTTTGATAAACCATTATTCATACGTTCTTTTCATATCAGAAGATTTCGCAGTTAGAGAAAATTGCTACAATTGTTATGATTACAATTTAATAAATTTAATGCAAAATTTACCAATAGCTTTGACATTCTATGAAGCAACTTAAACTGGTAATGCTGCCGCCCGTGGACACCAGCGAAGGGAGCCACTGTGTGTGTTGCCGGCCCATTAGTCATTTGTAAATAGATATTGAAAAGTTTATTACCCTGCTTAAGGTCATTATAGATATATACTTGACTTGACTTCACTACTTCCGTTTATGTCGAATTGCATTCAAATCTAAGAGCATATACAGAAGGTGAAACGACTAATTCTACATTTAAGATATAAAACGTTAAAAGGAGACCATTAGAGAATTAATAAAAAATACAAATCCTCGAAGACTAAGCTGAAGAAGACAGGAAAAATCCCGAAAGTATAAATTACAGACAGACCACGTCTTTAAGTCAAATGAGTCCTTTGAGAGAAACGTAAAAAAAAATCTAAAACGCAAGCCTTTGTCAGCGGTATGCTAAATTTTAAAGAACCCGAATCTTTATTGTACCTTAATGATCTTTTAAGATGGAGTTTAAGATTTAAACTGCACTGGAAAGCGAGAATTATAGACTTAAAACTACTTGAACAAATTTTTATTTCATAATGAGTTGATATTTTATAACGATGGCACGGTTTACTTAGAAATTAAAGTTTTGATAATTTATATTTCCGGAGATAATGTGTGCATAATACAATGTAGAAGAAAGCAGACTTTATTGTGTGTAATGTCCCGGAGCTTCAGAGCTGTGTCAGGCACATTTTTGCGCCTGTTTCTTAATATTGTTTGATCAACTTAGACATATATTTTTGTTGTAGCTTGTTCAGTTTGCTAGAATATATTATTGTGAGATCTTAACTGTGACGGAAAGTATTAAACTTGTACCCAAAGTACAGCAAACGAAAAAGAGGAAGACAACTTAGAAGGTGGATAGACCAAATTAAAGAAACAGCAGGATGTACATGACAGATATTGGCACAGTGCATAGAGGAATGGCGGGATTTGGAGGTCTTTGCTAAAAAAAGGGCAAAAAGAGATATTATATATTATTGTGAGATATCTTTGTAAAAATATAATTGTATATAGAATTCAGACTGTAAATTTTTGGGGTTTTGTGAAATTTCGTAAACATCTTGCATTTATTTTCCGATTATGTATGTAAAATTACTTAAACTCGTACTTTTATATTGCAAGGTTTTCCTTTTGTTACCGAATCTAAAAAACACGTTTTGTTTTCGAAAACTAAGTGAAGTAAGCTAAAAAAAGGGCACACAGATACTTAAAAGAAGATTGAAATGGAAACGTCTTTAAATTAAAGGCGAGAAAACGAAAAGAGATATAATAATATTATTGTGAGATATCTTTGTAAAAATATAATTGTATATAGAATTCAGACTGTAAATTTTTGGGATTTTGTGAAATTTCGTAAACATCTTGCATTTATTTTCCGATTATGTATGTAAAATTACTTAAACTCGTACTTTTATATTGCAAGGTTTTCCTTTTGTTACCGAATCTAAAAAACACGTTTTGTTTTCGAAAACTAAGTGAAGTAAGCTAAAAAAAGGGCACACAGATACTTAAAAGAAGATTGAAATGGAAACGTCTTTAAATTAAAGGCGAGAAAACGAAAAGAGATATAATAATATTATTGTGAGATATCTTTGTAAAAATATAATTGTATATAGAATTCAGACTGTAAATTTTTGGGATTTTGTGAAATTTCGTAAACATCTTGCATTTATTTTCCGATTATGTATGTAAAATTACTTAAACTCGTACTTTTATATTGCAAGGTTTTCCTTTTGTTACCGAATCTAAAAAACACGTTTTGTTTTCGAAAACTAAGTGAAAAAATTAAAAAGAAATGGGTTGTTATTGATAAACCATTATTATAATGAAGCCATACGCAATACCGATAAGAGAACACGGGCGTTGCTCAAGTGTGAAGTGTAACATTTTAACGATAATTTCTGCGCACTCGAGTGACGAGATAACGATACCTCCAAATTTAAACACCCCATTAAGGAGATAATATGGAGAACACACTATGGGCGGCATCTACTCTCAAGCTGTTTTTTACAGCAATACAGTGCATCAATCAAAACTTTAACATAATTATTTGAGGTACTTGGATGTTACATAATATGTTGTACTCTTATGTTATAGAAAAGATAAACATTTCATACATGCATTGTTCAGTCATTTTGTCTAGACATATTGATTAATTTTATAAATTTATACATTATTATTAATTTGGTAACGATGGTTTCGTTTTTGTAAAAGTATTTGGAATTATTTGGAACATGCAATATTTCTTCAAAGGCAAGTAAAAAAACCTTACCTGTTTTGTGTTTTTTTTTTCTTTTGTGTCTGACATACGTTGTCTACTTGGATCTATGTCATGATGGTTTCCTTCACTGTACGAAGGCATGTTGCACATAGACAGAAACTCCATACTCACTGAAACTACGACCTCGTGAATGAGAATGGCAAGCTGAAATTCTAGGAAGGCCATCTATGATTTTATAAAAAAATATTGGCACATGTATTATTTAATACTTTTGTGTCATTATAAAGTTAATGCGAGGACTTTTGCCCATTTCACACGTGGCTGAACATCATAAGCAAAATACAAAGTGATTTGATCAAAAAGTATTCACGAAAGCAACCATTGTGGAAGTCGCTCGCCTTTAGCGGTTTCTCGGATCTTCTTAGACACAACTTAAAGAAGTAATTAAGACTTTGTTAACTGGTTAAGGTTTTAATGAAGTATTGTTATAGTTTCATAGCGAGGCCAGTCCAGATAATTACCCTTTTATTTATCGAACTATATCATTCTTATAGAATGTTTTACACAAATAACAACTGTCAGTGAAATATGTCAAGCAAATAAATGGAATTAAGACGATATAATTACCAAGAAATGTTCGTGAAATCAATTATTTAACACAATTTCCAGACGCAAGAGGAAAATTCAAACGGTGAAATTTTAATTGGTGCGTAAAGGTTTAAGACAGCTCGTGTTTATTTTAAAATTTAAATAAATGTTTAAGTAGTAAAGTAAAGACTATTTAGACACTACAATGAAAAAAGACTTTCGTTTGATTGTGATTGGTCAACAATCTTATTTTTTTATTTTTTTTTTTTTTATATAACGGGGGGCAAACGGGCAGGAGGCTCACCTGATGTTAAGTGATACCGCCGCCCATGGACACTCTCAATGCCAGAGGGCTCGCGAGTGCGTTGCCGGCCTTTATCAACATCAAAACATACAATCTTAGATCCGTCTGCACCTCACCACGAGACAGTGGCGAGGCTGTCACCTGGCTGTGACAACAAAAAACAAAAGACGAAATGACGGATCATTCCGTTTGTTTGACGTCATCTCTAAGATGGAGACGCGGCATGATACGTCACTACTCACATGTACATTTGCCCAATCACAATAAATGAATAAATATTTCGTGTGTGCTTCTTTCAGCTAGCTAAACAGTGTAAATTTTATATTAATAAAATTATTATTATTTTCTTTCTAATAATATGTGTATTTTAAAGAAAACACTTTTTTACCGGTCACCGTAAAAACCACGCAATTGTTAAAATCGAAACGTCGGAAAAATTTAAAATTTTGTAAAATAATTGTACATTTATAATAATTCATAACGTTAATCCGGTAAAAAAGTGTTTTCTTTAAATGTGTAAAAGTTCTGTCAACAAAAGACAATACTATGTATATTTTAGTTATTATATTTTAAGGTTAATTTTTGTTACCAGTATTATATTATTTTATATTCAAATACGAAAATATTTAATAATATATTATCAAATCTATTCTAACTTCTATTCTACATTTTAAGACAAATTTGCACGCCATTATGTGTGGCAAAATAAAAGTTTGAATTGCTATATTACTTGTTCAGGCTAGTAGGCTATGCTAGTATATAAAGTAGTACCCAATGGTGAACCCTCGGATAACCCTATGTCAATATTTCTGAACGAAAGGGTCCCTTACAGAGGTCTAATATTAACAAAGCCGACAGCTAATATTATTACGTTTATTGTGTTAATTAAATTTTTTCTTATTACAACATTGAAATGAGTTCTTTTATTTGAATCCACGTTCTATTTGTAGAAATGTTAAATTAATTTTTTCTGTAACGAGATTTCTCGTAGTTTCTACAAAAAGATAATTATTACGATTTAGTTGCTTTTCGCAGTTCAAGGGAAATGTAATTTGTATTTTAGATTAATTTCTCATTTCCTAAAATTGTACCGATCAAAGAGTATTATGAAATACACTCGAAACAGTGTACATTTTAGGATCTGATTTAGTTAATTAAATCGATGACGACATCGTGATTCAATGGTATTATTTCATTCCAACAGGAGGCAAACGGGCAAGAAACTCCTCTGATGTTAAGTGATACCGCGTCCATGAACCCTCTCAATTGCTGAGGGCTCGCGAGTGCGTTGTCGGCCTTTTAAGATACGTAAAATCAAACATACTTTTAAATATAATATATTAAGACTTACCTAAATGTTCAAGCCAAAGTCTAAATAAAATAAAAACTCGTACTTATTTTTACATAAGCCTGCAATACCCAAGTACTATCTGATAATCAAACATTTGAACTTACTAATTGGCTTCGTAGGTGAGTTCAGTAACTTAGTTGCAATACAATACTGGAAAGTTCCAAATTTCCAAGTCGACCATCCCCTCTAAGGAAATTGATAAAGTTTTCCGATATAAGGAATTATTGAAACTTTTCTGAAGCACAACAAAATTCAATAAGTGACTGTCACTGATTGGAAACGGGGGAATTTTCACCTGAGGCCTAAGATATGAGTTTTTGGCGAATTTTTAATGTTATATTCTGTGTGTGTTATGTAACACTCACTGTGTCAAAGTTTTCTTTTAAGAGTACAATGTTCTGCAATTATCTAAGATAGAAACTGAAAGTTATATGTATTCGATCGACATAGTAGTTGATTGATGCATTGTTTTTTATTTGACAACGTCTAATAAATCGATTGTGCTAAATGCACGAAAAACCATGACTCATTGTCCCGTTACGTGATTGTCCCGTTACGCTCATTATGCATTTGCGCCGCATCTATATCTTCTGCACTCGAGGATTAAGTCTTAATGCAATAATTTCATAAATTTTGTTTTAACGTTGTCACGTTATACTATCGTCCGTAAACCGACTTTAGAGACACCAAATTTTTTATCTGTTACTAGTTCTCATTTGCCACAGGCTGCGGTTAGGCAAAGGTTGTTAGATGCGTAAAGGTTAAGTACAATACTTTGTTAAATGAAGCACAGAGTAGCGTTAATTAGTTAACATATACCTGACAACTACAATCTTTTCTTTAGTCGCTGTTGATAAAGCTTGCAAGAGACTCTATTGCCAATGGTATACACTTCTGCGACGCTAAAAATCGGTGAGAACAGATTGTCCTCTCCAGATGTTTTTTTGTTTACCACGACGCTCAGACATGAGCTACCGACCGAAGAGAGAGAGAAATGTGTCAAAATGTAAAACAAAAGAGGATACGATAGAAATCGTTCCATGTCATTATGATTCGGACTACGTTTGGGCGCCATATATGTTTGGCCAATCAGAATTACGAACTCGGTATCCTTTCGTCACTTGTTTTACATACTCCGCCATTGTCTCCTTTCCCTTGAGGCAAACCCCACACTTGACTTGTAAACGTTTACGATGTTTTCTAACAAGTAGCGTTTATGTTCAGCACTGGACGAGCTTTTTTACTTTACTCGTGGGTTTATAGCTTTCTTACTGCCGTGTAAAGCTGTTGCCGAGATCCCGTTATTGCCTCAACTTAAGCCTTTGTACTTAACTTACGTTTACTCTGGGAATTATAACGTTAATACCTCGTACACTCATTCCCGTCTCACTTAACAAACAGTGCTATTTAATTTGTATCACTGTATTTGTATTCCCTGTTATTAATATAATCGTATGTATCCCATGCTACGATGCTCGTACATAATTTTTTTTATTTTTTATAGAATAATATAGAAAAAATATATTTCATTAGAAAACCGCGAAACCATAGCAGTCTTGTTTAGGAACGCGACAAATGTATATAAAAGTAGATTTCAACTGTCTTTTTTGCTTGGTTTACGTTAGTCTATCTAATAACTGCCCTGCGATTTTGTAACTCACTTTTCGAACTCACACAGCGGTTTTCGAAAAGTGAGTTACAGAATCGCAGGGCTGAGTGGGTATTCTATTTATTAGCCGCAGAAGCAAATACCGCAACGTTCTCTCGCCATATACGTTGTTTGATTTCAATCTACAGAGCCGACCTTACGTTACCGCTCGGGTCTGTACGTTATGCTCAACTTGGTTTTTTATGTCACCTCCAAAAACATAAAACGATAAAACATAACCAAAAATCCTAGTGTGGGGGCTTGTGCACTTTCTCTTTTACTTTTTAGGTCCTTTTGCATAATGTATAATACAGTTTCTTCTTCTTTACATAAAATCTTTGCTATATGGAAATAACAAGACAGAATTATGATTGATGCCCAAAGAACCTAGTAACATTATAAATAATAACAGTAGTGTCAATAAAAATTTAAATAAACGACCCGCGGTTCAGGGCTGCAATAATAATGTCAATAATAATTAATATTCACATTATTATTTATTTTTTTGGTTATTTTTTTTGTTTATTTATTTTGTTGTTTCGAGTGCTATTCTGGATTGGTGCATAACTTACGCCTTAGCAGATCTTCATAAATTGTAGCTTAATAACACGTCAGCTTTCTAACAAAAATAATGCTAATCCCCTACGATTAGTTGCTACGACACAAACACACACAGAGGCACGTAAAACTTATACACTCCCCAATTAGGTGAAAAATCAATACAATTTATAAATAAATAGTGGCACATCCTCAATTTATAAATACTGAAGGTATTTTTGCTGTTTGTTGAAAACTATTCTTGTCATACTAATTATAAGTTGTTGCAAATTAGCACGACATTAGCATAACGTAGTTGAACGTTTAAAGCATATAACGAAAGCTTTCCAAAGTCGTTTATTCAAATCCGGCGCAAACGGTTTGCGTGACGTCACCGCTTCCGCCACTTTAGCGAACGTGACGCAATTTTATATTAGCCCCCACGTGTTTACAATATTATTCAACGCCATGCGTGAATTTCATACGATTCCCGCTATTTGATGGGAGATCAGGCGCGCTTCAATCTTTCATACAAAAGACCCTACCTTAGAAAACATTCTTGCATTGCTCTTTTTGTCACCCTTATATAGAACAGCGATATAGATTAATCGATAATATTTATCTTTAAAGGATAGAGTATGTGAATTTACACTTTCAACATAGATATACAAACAGGTTATATAAGTTAGGCAATGGGCGGCTATCGCTAACAAGCCATCACTTCCAGGCAACCCTAGTATGGAATAAAAAATACCTACTAAAGAACAAGAAGTGCATAAATAATTAACTTAAAATACATGTAACACTAGATATATACTAACTAAACTAAAATCTAAATAATAAAAGCTAATCTAAGGATTAATCATAATTAATATATAAAAGTAGCAACGGCAGATGAGAAATGCCCAAAAAGAAGATTCTTAATTAAATTTAAAGACTAAGACGCTCGCTAAAATAACTTTTTTTTATACAGGATATGGGGGCAAACGATCCTACGTGACGCCCAAAAAGGTCAGTCATCGCAGCCCATGTACATCCATTTTAGTGGGTGTGATGCCGGCTGTTACTAAGAAGAGGAAGAAAGAGAAGAAAGAAAGAAGAAGAGGAGAAAAAGAAGAAAACGAGAATACTTTTATAAACAATTGGAGGTCGTATCTCCCAGGGAGTGGATACCACAGTTAGTTTGCAAAAGAAAATGTCAAGACATTTTATTCACAAGTGAAGCGGACTGGGTAGGACTTCAACATAGGAATAAAGTATAATTGATATAACATTGATATTAATAATGAAATGTTAATTGCTGTTAAGATAACGAATGAATGCAATGAAACAGTTGAAGAGAGTGCCTACGTCTGGCTATACTCTTGGGGCGTAACTCCGACTATTTAGGTAATCGCCACGATTATAAAACTAAGAAAGCCTGAGTGAGCTTTTACAGCTTTGGCTCGTACAAATAGATAATATTGATATGTTAATAGAAAAATATTATTCAACTAGTAACATGCTACGATTTATTATAATAAATATTAACACTTTGCACTTGCATATAAGACAGTTGCAAGTGTATATGCCACTGAAAGCAGTGTTCATAAGCAGTATGTATGTTTGTCTGTGCTGAACCTCGCGACGACAATTAGGTAGTGTTATTGCTTGCGTCGCATCCCTTACGTGTTGCCGACACGAAACTTAAGTTGTACGTACACTGGGACCTAAATAGCTAAGCGTTAAATTATGCCAAAGTGATTTGTGAAACGTAACATATGTCTTTCTTACTAATGTAAGATGTCTTTCTTACTATACGGTTCCTGGGTCAGCATGGTGCTTTTTATGCTGGATTTAATTTTTACTCTATACACTAAAAACACTAATTACATTATTCTTTTCGTTCACCGTTCCATTCGTTTTAATTTTCTTTTATAAATTTATTATTATTATTATTTCTTTGTAGGTTAATAATAAATTTGTAAAAACTGTACATTTGTGTTATGAAAATAAATTGGAATTTTTTTATATTAATTAATAATAGAATATAATAAAAATTCCCTTATACTACACAAAAACTAATCTCCAGTCTCTGCGGCCCCTAGTCTCAACAATCCCAAGAACTACCATAACTATAAATATATAATAACAATAAGTAATATCCAGGTCTTGTACTGGAAAATAAACAAAAAAAAGAAATATATACTCTTAGAACTTAAACTTAATCTTCAGCATCATATAAGGTAATATGTTACCATGACGACTTTAGTTGTAACGATTGGTTAAAACCCAAGCAATACCAACCCAAGTAATATAGCAATACAGAAGATCTACAATTTTTTTAAATAATTAAAATAATTATTAAATCGTTTTTAGCCCGGTGTGTATCAACCCGTATTCCCACGTGTGCAGAATCAGCTGTGTGAATTATGTCCGAGATTATTGCTTCTGTTTGCGCTCGACTGCGCTCCTGATCACACGCTGACACACCATCTTACCTCTGCACTACTAATATACAATTAAATTGCACAACTTGTTCTTTCTTCTTTTGTTATTTTAAAATATAATTATTGTATGACAAAGACGCTTGGGGGGTAGGGGATTGTGCAGAGGCAGCTATCCTAGCCCTTCCTAGAGAATTAAAAACACTACTATTTTATGTACTGTCACGACCACGTAGCAGTTTTTACTTGTCCCCACCTCCTTGAAAACCAGTTGGCTACGCCCTTGATGATGTTTCTCTCAGCCAAAAGACATGGAATACTTTTAAGTTTTTCAGTCTTCTGATATAGGTTTACTAACGAGCACATACACGGATAATATTCTAATATACAAAGTACCTTAAGGCTATTTTAAATCGTATTGTAAAATATGTTAGAACATGAAGTGTAGGTCAGTGGGGGTGAAGGGAAAACAGCCATTAGTCGTTTGGGCAAAATTGATTAATCGAGCAAGGACAGAGGCGAGCTGGGACCGTAATAAATAAAAATAAAATATCGCCCGCCCAAATGCTAATTCCTTTTGGCTTACTCACTGTTCGATTATCTATACTTGATAATTTTTTGAAAATCACGGAGTGTTTTAGTTCTTATACTAAAAGGTAAAATATCACTATGCAAGGTGCTTTTGATATGGGCTGATAAAAAGGTATTAAAGAATAAGGAGGTTCAAAGTACTTTTGTAAATGAACACAAATAAATTTGGGTGTGTCTGTAATATGTGAATGCGTATTATAAACATAAACTAATTAGTTTGGAGTAGAGACTCTTGGGCCGTGGGGTTCAAGTGCACAGATGCTTATTAAAGATTTAAGTTGGCGCCTGGTAGATAGTACCGGTGACCCCAGAGCTGGCACTTTCCTGGCCCAACGAATAAGTCTTGTAATACAGTGAGGAAATTTTGCCAGCGTTAAAATTACACTGCCACAGGGACCAAACTTTTTAAATTTGTTTTTATTTTCATTTTATTATAATAATAATATATAATATAAAGTAATAACTTTATAGGTTAAGAAAATTGTAAATACTGTATTTGTGTAAATAAACTAATGTATAAATTAAAATTTTTTGTTAATTAGTTTTTACATTACTTTGTTTAATTTTATTAAAGCATACATCGCATATAATTAAATTTTCTACAGTTAAAGTTTCAATCTAAAATACTTGACAATTACCGAGAACATTATATTAAAAAATATATATTTCATTAAAAAAAAAATAAGGTGACGAGTAAATTAAATTATTATTTACCTTATTTTATTATTTAAAGATATGCCCACTACACATAACAAGCTCAAGGTGACCCGTTCATTATGTTCGTGAAGAATTCCAGTGAGAGTACAGTGAGTAAAACATATAATCCTAATTTCTTATCCCCATCTATGCGATGAAGGCGCAATGTATAGATAAACAGAATAACTGATATATTCGCAATGGCCGCACGAATGTGTGATTTATATTATTATGAATTATTTATTTAGTAATCTTTGTTTTATCGTTCTGCCCTGATTTATGGCTTGTTTTGCGATTATTGAAATGAGCCCTTATTTTATCATTAATGTGTAGTTGTTTATCTATCTAGAGGTCTCTGTGAGGTCGTAAGTTCTAACCCCTGAATGTGCACCCATCAACTTTCTGTTCATGTGAGCAATAACTCGCTCGCGAAGGAAAACATTCTGAGGAAACTGGCATGCTTTAGACACAACAAAAAGACGGCGTGTGTCTGCCACGGAAGGATGATGACCTGGGTACTTGCCTGTTAAAAGAAAACACGAAACAGGTAAAGATATCTGAGGTAACCTTAAAAGGTTGTAGTGTCACTGATCTTTTTAATTAAATATCTATGTATATATACTAACGGCCTTCCTTAGAACTCTGTTGTTATTCGTTTTCGATGACAGTATTAAAAAAAACAAAAGACTGATATTTTATTTATGTCTTCTATTAACTATTATCTGTATATATGTTTTTGATTACGGATATGTATTTCAGGCTAAATTTTTGTATAATTTTTATGAGGTTGTTACTTAATTGTAGGGATACAAAATAAATGAATACCGTTGTCTCCTGCGTTTCAATAGTTAGAAAACTATACAATCATAGTCTTATACTTTGTCAAATGATACGGATACTACACTATGTGGTAATAGATGTATGCGTGTATCAAAATAATGTTGCCCAGACTGACAGCATTTAAGCATACCTTACCTATTACGCGGTTTAATCGTACCTACATTTTGTATAATTTGAAATTATTTAATACACAAAGGTAAATGGCCTCTAAAAGATATAATCTAAGATGGGCCGCCTACTGAAAATCAGTATTGCTAGTGACTGCAAGTGTCATTTTATTGTGTAAGGAACATTAATCAAATAAATACTTTTTCTTTCTATCGAATTACACATATCTGATGGTTTTACATTATTTATTTATCTCTTAACACTTCGTTGCAGAAATGTAATACAATCGACATAATTCAATTAAAATAAATTTCGATATTCTTATAAAGCTAATGGAACAAAACAAAGCAATTAAAACTTATGTAAACAGTTATCAGGACAGTATTAAAAAAAGGTCAAATTAAAAAAAAAGTAAGAAAAAATTTTACTCACTAAATATTATAAGAATATTGAAACTGTTATATATGTCAACTTGTTGAAATTTATAAGACTCCACATCATATTTGTTTCCATCGGGTTAAAGAATCGGTTGATTCATTAATACTAGCAAAGTTTACTACTGTCAAACTTACAAAATTGTACAAATATGGCTTTTTGAACACTGGGCAAGGCTATCATTATATTTATTCAGTTCAGTTTGGTTGTGGTTGGTCGTCCTAGCGTGGCTCATCCATCACCGTTGTGTACACACTCTGAACAAACACACCCACATATATGCAGTTTGGGAAAGGGGTTTATAGTCTAGGGAATACTTGAAGAAATGATAACAATTTTAAATGGAATACTTAAATTTTCTGGTGCTGTAAACGTGGAATGTTGGAATTCTTCAAATGTATGTAACGCGTCATATTAACGTATATTTATACATGCGTTCTATTTATTTGTATGTTCCAAAACAACATACAATACATACAACTTGGAAAATAATATAAAAGTTATACACATTTTATTCTGCTATTCTGTTATTTTTATTAGAAAATATATAGGATTATTTTGTAAAGTTTTTTCCGATACTAAAATAAGAAAGAAAAATTATACGATAAAACGATAGATGTTCCGCCTTATTTTGTTTATTTTAACGTTACCTTCGTTTGTTTCAGCCAGTCGACGTCTCCAGATATTTCCCGATTTTAATATTTTTATGCTTACTACACACAAAGGCAGTATTTTTGTACTTTGTAGTAGTTCTTTTCACCTTGCAGAAGAACAATTACATTTATTTCATCCGGATGAAGTCGCGAGACAATAGTTCCATAAAAATGGATTTAAGAACATCGAGGGTGTGAAATCCAATAGAGGATGAACATCTAAGTGTCTGGCAACATCGAGGCAGACATTATTAATAATTAAATCGTGCGGATTTATAGCATCGTAATTCATGTGTTATGGGCTCGTAAAATGTTGTCTAAAAACGCACATGTGTACTACAAAATATTAAAAGTCAATGACTGTTTAGTTCTACAAGGAATATTAAAAATAATAGGATAGTAAGAATATTAAAAAGCTTTGTTTGTGATGTCTACCGCCTTTTATGTAACAATAAACTATTATTTATAGTTTTCTCGGAAATCGAATATTTGTGAATGTTGTAATATTATCAGAAGAAAAGACACGCAAAAATTTTTAAATCTTAAAGTACTATTCATTAATGTTCTGAACCACAAGTACTCGACTATTTTTGGGAAAATAAAAAAGGGATATGGACGCAGTTTTCAATCTTTATAAAAGCTACCCTTTACAAATAAATTACTAGACACTTCATAGTTCGTATTTCTAACAGTAAGACTGACATATAAATATCGAATAAAATACGTTGGAATTAAATATATCTTACGTTACACAGGGAGAATGTTTGTGATTGAAGAATTTAATTAAAAACAAATATCTTTTCCATTTTTAATGTTATTATTGATAAATAAATCGTTCTAAACATTATTTAGCGACACTAAGGTGGATAATTTGAAAAGGTCTTGTTAAGAAACACGATTCACGACTTCCAATACTGCTAATATAAATCTATCATAGCTTAATTGAAATATTAATCTCCAATATTTATTGCAACAAATCTATAATTACTCCAATGTTAATCGTGTCTCAATATTATTGTGTCTTAATTTATAGGAAATATATAACAACACTGTTTTCAACCATAGATATGGTAGTCAATACATAAATAGTTTTGTGTCTAATCAATATATATATTTCTCTCTAAACAAAATTAGCTTTAAATATATATTGCAAGTCATATTGTTTTTTTTAATATTGGTTAATGTGTTAATCATTTAATCAAGACTCTTAAATCTAGTTATTAACACCTAACATATATAACATGCATCTGGAGAAATTGCTACATACAAAAATTAAATGAATATGGCGTAAATGTAAAATAAACAACTTAAATTCAGAATTATGCATATTTACAAAGTACTATAAATATTTACCTAGACAGTAGTTCAGTCATGTCATCACGTCGATGCAAGATTAAATGGGATCAGTTTCCGCTACCAGAGAGCAGAAATGCTATGACAGCTCTCAATAAATCTGTCATGAGAAGATACGAGTACGGAGAAATGATATTCAAATATTAACCTGCATAATTAAGGATTATGTTTTCCTAGTACGAGAAGAAGTATTAGAAAGTATTCAATTTAAGGATTATAGGGAATTAGATACTATAAGATTTCCGGTGTCAACATTGATGATGATAGAAATAAATGATATCACTATGACTTGCTATTCTCCTTCCAAAGAAATGTTATCTTCGAATAATTAACTGAGACTGGGTTTGTATTTTCTAATAAGCGCAGATTAGGTTGGTAAAAAAGATTGTTTTAAGTCCAGATTCTCTAATTAGGCATAGTGCAGACTTCATGTCTATCATTCAATTCAAATTCGCTATCCACAGATCTTTTAAGAGGAAAATGAAACTACTTTTTAAAAGTATACAGTATTTAACTTTCTTAACCTACAAAGTAATAATAAAAATTATTAAAAAGAAAATCAAAACAAATTTAAAAAGTTTGGTCCCTGTGGTACCAAACTTTTTAAATTTGGTGTACCTTTAACGCTGGCAGCATTTCCTCGCTGTACTGCGATACTTATTCATTGAGCCAGAAAAGTACCAGCTCTGGGGTCACCGGTACTATCTACTAGGCGCCAACTTAAATCTTTAATAAGCGCCGGTGCACTAGAGCCCCGGGTGGGGAGACCCCAAGAGTCTCTAATCCAAAGGAAACAAAATCGAAGTTGGAGAAAGACTCGATAGATATTTGTGCCTGTTATTATTTTCTGCCTGCTCTTATACCTAAAAGCGGAATTGCCGTCGTCTGTGCGTAATGGCGAGTAGCAATAAAATATACATGAATTTTCATAATACTGTTCTTTGCCAACTTCACAAAATCCAAATAATTATTATAGGAAAAGTCTTAAATTGAAAAATCTAGGTCTACCGTCATCGCAGTGCCTGTACCTTCACTCAACACCAGATTAAGTGAAAATAACTTAATCGTTCATTGTTCTATGACAGCACTCTGTAAGCACTCTGCCATGAGTTTTCGGTACATGCTCGTCTCAATTAAGACGGTATCGGTGACTTGGGTGCGTTATTCAATAAGCGATGTTATAATCGATGTTTGAAACACGGGACCATTACGTCCCTAATGGCCCAGCAACACGCTCTATTAACCATCGGATTATTGTGTCATGCTGATTATAGCGATCTAGGGGACTTGGTACAACCGATTACACTATCGCTTAAAGAACATTGTACCTATAGATATTTCATATGAAAATGTTTAAATTTAATATGACATAAACCACCTTGCGATTCTGTAACTCACTTTTCGCACTCTCACAGCGGCGGTCGCGCTTAAATCAGTCGTGAAGCAGTCATAAGCAGTCTCGTGATAGTTTTTTAGGCAAGTGTTGATCAGCCTGCTGTGCCTGACACACGCTGTCGACTTTTTGGGTCTAAGGCATGTCCTCACGATTTTCTTCTTCATAGTACGAGTGTTAAATGCGGACATAGACAGAACATCCATTGGTTCACAGCCGAAGATCAAACATACCACCTAATGTCCCACTAGGCTAACACTGCCTATTTCTAATCAAAAACTAAAGGTTTAGTTTTGTTGGATATGTCTCTTAGTAACATTTTGATCAACAAAAACTATTTTCGCTTGTACAATTTCATCTATATCTTTTATAAAAATTATAAACAACACAGTAGCCGACTGTACGTCCGTAGAACGGTCATTACACGAAATTAGCCATTATCGTGCGCCTCTCCCACTTTACAAAATAATCATTTACCTATATTACGTTATGTCTTATTACGATATCAATCTACTATTAATTATTATTTCATAATAATTTATATATAGTAATAGATTTAGGTACTAAATGTATAAATCATGTTTGTAAAAGTTACTTTAGCTATTTCACACCTGTAGTGACCTCTAACAAAATCCATATAGAGTACAGTCCCCTACTATTCGAAATAGTAAAATAGTAGTTATGCAATACAATTATAAAGCCAAACACGATCAGTTGTGATTCACAATGTTTATGTGAAAGGTTTCGATTAAACAAAGGTCGCAATCGCTGAAATTTGCGGAATCAAATCAATGTTTGTCATTCAAAATGTGTCAAGTGAGCAAAAGTATAGATCGTCATAATGAAATCCAAAATCCACTTTTTATCATATTTAGATACTACATTGACTAAATATTACGGCTACATTAAAAAAATCCCTAAGTTTCGAATTTCAAATTAATCAGTCGGTAAAGTGACGGATTTGATAGACCCTCATAGAAGCATGTTACTAGAAAACTGTCTAATTTAATGTTATTATTATTTTGTTTCAAAACAAACCCTTTTGTTTGCTTGTATATTTTCATAATAACAGAATATGAATTAAAAAAGGTATGACAAAAAACTAACATGATTATATTATTTTGAAATAGCGGCCCTGTAAAGTTTACTATTTGTCAGATCCGTCACTATTCTACGACTATGACGAGATATCGTTATATCGCTGGTAATAAAAGCCCTTGAGTTAGTAAAATGATATAAACATATTAAATAAACATGGAATTAGCAGCTGAACAGGACGCGAAGGTCACAGCTGGCGTCGTGATTTCACAGACATGACATAATCCACCATCTGCCCGATACTCATTAATTTGTATTAGATTTGATTGCGAATACCACTCGAAAATATTTTATGATTGAATATGAATATCTTTAAATATAACCATTTCCAGGCTGATTCTGTCTTGAACTATTCTTTATTGAACCTGCCTATTATGTATCTTAATGTGTGTATATACACAAGAGAAGTTACTATTCCATAACTCTCATGGTCTGGGAGCAGGAAAGCTCCGTTTCCAGGCGAAGCTGTTTAAACACCGTCAACTGCCTAACATTGGTAGCATCATTAATGCTCCTTCTCTTCTTTAATCAGATGCTACTACAGCATTAAATCGTAGAAGGTTGTATTCTTTTGTTTTAAAAACCAAGACCGACTTTGACGTTTAGTTGTTTTTATCACGAAATAACTGATTATATGATTTTTTTGTAATAAATCCTCTATGGATGAAGATTGAAGATGAGCAGTGGTGGCGTAGTGGCTTCAGCGTGCGACTCTCATACCTAAAGTCGTAGGTACGATCCCCGGCTGTGCACCAATGGACTTTCTTTCTATGTGCGCATTTAACATTTGTTCGAACGGTGAAGGAAAACATTGTGAGGAAACCGACATGTCTTAGACCCAAAAAGTCGACGGCGTGTGTCAGGTACTGGAGGCTGATAACCTACTTGCCTATTAAATTTAAAAATGATCATGAAACAGATTCAGAAATCTGACTCCAAGACCTAAAGAGCTTGTAGCGCCACTATTTTTATTTTATGGATGAAGATTTAAAGACAACATTAAACTGCTGTTGGCTAAATAAATCCCAAACAATGAAACCACATTAAGTCCATACAAAAACAATCCGACGTCTGATAAATACGCCAAAAACCATTTAAAAAGAGCAGGCGGAGAGAAACAGCAAAAACTCTACTATTTCGGCATTGCAACGAGATGAATTTAAAATTAATGATATTCAGGCGAGAGGAGCCGCGGGGCGAGCCGGGCTAGCTATAAATCAGTCCCCGGGACGGCCGGGACCGCCTTAACGCTGCACTCGCAGACATACACACATTTTATATATAGCTAGAGGAAAATATGCTCCTTTGGTTTACTAGATAATGTACTAGCTTTTATTTCTGACTTTATTAACTCGGATTGGAGTTTTGAATCAGATTTAATTCAGACTGTTGAATTATTTACGTTAATTGAATCTACATATATTCTACCTGTTTATAGAAACAAGACCGATTGTAAGCGATAACCAACCAACCTCATATATAGTTCAGAGACTCTCATAAGAATTCTTCGCGAATATAACAGAATAAACTAACTTATCTAGAGAGCTTGACATATTAGGTAATCTGATACCTAATCCTCTGTTTTGCTAGTATTTTTTGCTTAATAATAAGCAAAAGATTAAGCTAAAAGTGGAGTTTTTATTGTATTTTTATTATTTTAATATATGAAACATTTAGGTTTAGAAAAGATAGCTTGTAACATATACTGTAGATATAAAAAAAATGGTGCGTGTACTTCTTGTACGCGCGTAAGAAGTTATACTTCTTTGGCATTATTAAAAATAGTTTTTGATTGCCTGCAAATAATTAATTACAATTAAATAATCAAAGGCTGGAAAAGGAGTCATTATAGTCAATAAAGTTCAGTTTACATTTGAAAAATTAAATAAATAAATATTTATTATTATTCTCTTACATTAAGTGTAACATAAATTCTATTATCGAAATGTTGAATTCGAATTTCAAAAAATTATGTCCAATGCCGTAGCATCTTCCGTGGGCAATTTCATTCTGTTAATTTTGTGTCACGGTGCGCGCGCATCGTAAAATTTCACTCTCATCAATTTTTCATAACGCGCCTAAAGAAGTATAACTTCAATAACACATTAAAAACATTTATAGGAATGGCACTAGCGCCATTGATCACATTCTCGGGAATACCGCATAAATGTGACTGCCTGTGCCAAACTACTGGGAATAAGGTTACACCCATGTATGTGTATTCCCCATATCTATAATATAACACCGAAAACCGAGCGAAAAACTAAAAAACCCCTGACAGTGTAACCGTCACGGAATCGTTGAACTAGTTTTATATTTGAGCCGTGACACGGCAGTGAAAAACGTGGCAATTTTCAAAAAGCGACACGGAAACTTTTCGTGTAGCCGAGCGAACAAAACAAATGAGCTTTTACACACTGCGCATAGGATCGCGGCAAGCATTTACCATACAACACCCAACACTTGACGAAATTAGAATGAATATTTACAATTTTAATGTACACGTGGAATTGTGCTTACAGAGTGCTGTCATAACCTACGGGTTTTAAGAATTAAAAATAAACATGTCGAAGCCGCGAGCTCGATTACAATTCAAACTCAAAATATCTTTATTCATATAGATATACAAGTACACTTATGAACGTCAAAAAGAAGTTAAATTAATTGTAAATTTACATTTACTACCAGTTCGCAAGTCAATTGGGTCATTCCTTTAATTACGTCGTTTTATTAACTTGTGACAGTATTTTTCGATTGTAAATCATACAAGACAAAGCGTTTTATCATTGCGTCTCAGAGCATAGGAGGTTAGGTCAACTGAAGTCTATCATAAACTGTCCGAATCGCGTCGGCTCTCATCACTCAACGTCTGCTGGCATTACGTGCTGCCATGTCACCGTCGTCACCACTACACGGATTAGCTAAATTAAAAACTCTTAGTTAAATTTTAAATTTGCGGTAAAAGGCTAAGAAAGTTGAGGAAAAGGAAGGAGCAAGCACGTGTTCCTACTGTGATAATAGGTTAGAACTAGAGTTCAAAATCGTATATTTTTTATTCGTTTCACATAATACTATAAAGCAAGAAGCAGATCGATTGAAAAACTGAAAATTATAGCAAATGATACAAATAATTTATATTTCAATATAAATTAGTAAAGTTAGTTGCAAAAATAATAATAATATTTTCACAATGATAAAAAGTCATTGTGTTTAATTTAATTTCCTTTTTATTCAGGCATTAAGCGATTCTATCATTCCGCCGAGTTTCATTTGAATAGAAACTCAAAAACGGCCCAAACCAAACTGGAAAATTCACAGCATATTGAACAAACATTGTGAAAACTTTTGCCATTTCCCGTCCCGGCCCTCGCATTATTTCCAAAATAAACAAACGAAAACGTCCACCGTTTCTAATTATTATTTAGGACGTAACTTTACGAAACTTGAGCGATAACCATCTACGAGGCGTTATGGAATTTTTGGGCTTTATTGAACGGACTTTAATGAACCGTGTTAACTGAGTTTAAACTTTATTTTGACGTAAATGAGAAACGACCGAGCTGGATATTGTGCGTGATTCAAAAGGCGGTAGGTGCTTGCCAAAAATGTTTCTAGTTCGTGTCAGTATCATATCGGAGGGTAACACAATTTTATAATTACTTTGATATTTATTTCCATGACACAAATATACAGTATTTACAATATTCTTAACCTACATAGTAATAATAATGAAAAGTAAAAAAAAAATCTAAATAGAAAAACCAATTTAAAACGTTCCTGTGGCAGTGTACCTTCAATGCGGGTAACATTTCCTCGCTGTATTGCGATTCTTATTCGTTGAGCGAGGTAAGCACCAGTTCTGGGGTCACCGGTACTATCTACTAGGCGCCAACTACATACGCTTACTATGATTCGATTTTAAATGAACTTGTATTCCCGATATGTAGACAAATTTTCCAACATTGAGATCTAAAATGACTTACCTACTTAAGTAGTATTGTACTAAATATGTTGGTGATTCCTTTGAAACACCTTCTCAAACCAAAATAAATAGTGGTTCGCAACGATGCCTTTTGCATGAATATAACCTATAGAATGTAAACACAAAATGTAATTGTTTTTGAGTCAAATCATTTGGATTTTTTAATGTATTTTTTATTTTTATTTATTAGCTATATATAATAATAAAGGAAACATTTAGTACCTTGCAAAAGTATAGAATGTTCTATGTATATGGCATATCAATAGAGGCTTTATACAATTAAAAGACACAAAAGTAATTAAATTGACTCTATAAAACGTTGTCATGTCAAATTAGTTAATATCTCGAATAAAAATGTTAGTATGAATTTAAAATTTTAAATAACTTTTTAATCTCAGGCAATCCTTTTAGCGAAACACTTAAGAAATATTACACTTATCCCTGTTACATTTTAGAGTTAAGTAAAATATATCGTAGTTATTCTTGTGACAGGCTGTGATGAATGAGTCTAGCAGATTGTATGGTGTTGCGACCATACATACTGATTCACTTAACTTATTACTTGGTGAAAATAGATAAATAGGAAATGTTCAAAAACAGAGTTAATAAGATTTAAATATTAAACGAATAGAGACTTTGGGTCATTAAGCGTACCAATTTTTTATACCACCATGCTTTTTTGGTGGTTATCTGTAATAGCAGTGACTATCAAGTAATAAACAAATATTTTGAAATAAAATAATATTGCGGGTATAAATTGAGATGTAAGCTATCCTATCTTTTAAGTTAGATCAAACTACACACGGTGTGCAAATTTGCTTGAAATCGGTTCAGTAGTTTAGGAGTCCATAGCGGACAAACAACGTGACGCGTAATTTATATATATGTATTAAGATATGTCCGGCAACGCGTTCGCGAGCCATAACAGTGTGTGTGTGTGTGTGTGGGCGGTGTCACTTAACATCACATAAACCTATTGACCCTTGTGTCTGAAAATATAAAGGTTTAAAAGGGAAAATATATATCACATATTTTTACCCTAATAAATCTCATATGTGGCTGGTACCAAATTATGACTTATAGTAAAAATGACAAGAATCTTTGTCATAAGAATTCCGCAAAAATATCACCATCGTCGTTTATCAGGCGAGTCGGTCTGTTTAAATGATCAAATCGTCACATCCGGTGGCGGGCAAACTTCCAACATGGCGACCGGAAATTGTCATTGCGATGTATTTAATGAATCGAAATGGAAAAAATGTGTTGCGATTTTCCTCGGTGGAATTGGCGGATCCTATATATAATATTTTTTATGATAATGAAAAATGGTTTCATGCTTTCAGCAATTGGCTGGATTAGATTGAAATAATATTTTGAAATAAATACTATATACATGAGTTAGTTTAAACTCTCCACAGGTTAGTTTACAACTTATCGCAATTATTGTTTCGCCGGGACTCGAAGCCTCCGGGTTAAGTCAGCCAATGGGCGTTATATCTCATAAAACTAAAAAAAATATTTTAAAATTAACCTCTATAGAACTCACCAAAAGTGATAAAATTACAATATAATTTGAAAACGTACAATATCTATAAATTGATGTCTATGATAGACACAATAGTAGATAATTGTGAATCTGTACACTCATACGAAAACATGCATTATATTTTGAGAATGTTTTCACGATTTGCAATATAGTTATTATATTCATATAATCCTATAGCCCATTTCTCATTTGTTTGAATATTCAGCATCCAGGCGTTGCAAGACATCTTGCTTTTTTGTTTCACTTGGCTTATCCTAGACGCATTTTGAATTTGATTACCTTTTTGATTATATTAATTAGTTACGCCCTCAATTTTATAATTTCTTAGTGAGTGTTTGTGCATTTTGTGAACTATTTTAAAGGCAAAGGTAGTATTATCAGTCTAACCTCTCTTATTGTTCCCATACTAATTTCCTCCTTATATGCCTTTCAGGACCAAGGAGGAAGATGGAGAAGAGGTCGCCCAAAAAAAGGTGGATAGAGGAAATAGAAGCGAGGAAACGAATGGAGAATGAGAGCCATAGACAGAGTTAGTTGGAAAAAGCTGGAGGAGGCCTTTACCCGTGAAGGGGTTCCGATCGACGGTACTGAAGGAAGCTAGGATATAAGGATAACAAGCAAAAGATTTTTTTTTTAAATGTGAAATAATCTAAGCTGTGTATTATAATTTGTTTTTGTCATGATTGGAAATAGAACGAGCTTTTTTATTTTTTTTATGTTTGCCTTTCTTCATGTTGTAATATCGCGGCGAGGTATGTACTCAGTTAACGTTAAGGTTTATGAATTTAAGATAAAATTGCGTCAACGGCCACCGAACCGATCTTTGTGGTACATATTTTTTTGGTACTGGAACTGTACTGTGTTTTAATTAATTTAAATGGACCAAATGGAAACCATTATAGTCAATCAAATTTAAAATAACTCAACTAAAATTTTAAATTAATGAAGGTTATCCGAATGTTATTCAAGTAATATATAGAACACAAAGGGCGTGTACTAATATAATTATAGTCGAATTAAACTGATAACTTAAATGGATTAACCCGCCACAAACATAAAGATGTTTAATCACTGTAATTTAATGACATTTTGTGTAAAAGGCGAGGACACGCGAACGTCATGGAAAATGTCAAATTGCTAAAAGGAGTTATAATAGCGAAGCGTTTTTGAAATTTGTTAGATTATTGGTTCAGTGTTTCTTTACGATGAGATAATGACTTTGAATGTTTGTGAATCAATGAATTTGTGTTCCAATAAGGTCGTATGTTAAAAAGTAAGATTAGATACGTTCTACGTTGTTCTAAAATATACATACATATATATGAAACATCATCATAGGTCGTCGAGGTAACGAAATTCTACCCGTATCACCTCGACGTTCGTCGTTTCAAACTGAACCCTTTTTAAGGAAGTTTTTATCGCGCACTACCACTCGGTGGAATCAGCTGCACACTAGTATTTCCAGACCAATTCGAATTTGGGTTCTTCAAGATGAGAGCGTTCCATTTCCTAAAGGGCTGGCGACGCACTTCTGATCCTTCTGGCAATCTGAGGGTCCTGGGGGCAGGGTTTACTCCCTGTACTATAAATAAAAACAGCCGACAAACGTGTAAGAGGTTACTAAGTAATATCCTTTTAACCCTAACAATACCATACTCTTTAAGAATTGAAAAGCAAATTGGACAATTAGTTCGGAAATACTGGATCTATCATTATCTATCTACAAATTAACTATAATTACGTATTGTACTGTATATACTGGAAGTACGATACATTATGGTACGATTTATTAAAATGTAAAAATCCTGAAAATATTGCTACTATGAAAACAAAATTCAGTCAGACCAAAAGAATGTGAAAATTCAACATTTTTTAACTCCTGACACGCTTCATACATTTATCATTGTAAAAAATGTCATTTCAAAACCATTACATCACTACTAATTTCTATTTGAAGTGTTACATTTGGGATTAATTTGGCACAAAGGAATTTCAGCTTTAAATCTAATTAATAGAGCTGAATTCAGAGTGTGTTGTGGGTGTCATTGATGTATGTAAAACTATCTGAAGCTTTGAGACAAGAATTAAGTATTATATAACATTTGGTGTAATGAATAACGACTGTGGAGTGACATAAAGGGGTTTGGGAGTACTATAATTGGACATTGGTGTCATGGATTGTTTAAGAGCGTAATTAGAGGAGCTTCTTGTAATTAAAGGGTTGACGCCTATCGTAATATTGTGTAATAATTAAGAGGTATCGATAATTTAACGAATAAATGAAATTTTCGTATATTATCAGTACTAAAACTGCAATTATGAAATTGTGTAATGTTTCATTGATTTTTATGCACAAGCTAACTAGGTCTAGTCGGGTTGGCCTTGTCACACACACCTAGATCAAACATGACGTACTAGTGACAGGTCACAACCATAGCATAACCAACCCATAAGCGTGTGTGGTGAATGTCATGAATTGCGAGAGAGGTGTGTCGGGACTGTAGCAACTAGAGAGCCGTGGTCTCTGCCTACTCCTTGATGACTTGGGGAAAAAGGCGTGAGTGTTGATTGTATATTCCATATAAAATATAATATTATTATAAAACTTAACGCAACATATTCCTTTGTAATATTGCGTCGTAGGCAAATGAATCACAACAAAACGACGAAACCTATTTGTTAACTTTACATTTCGGCTATAAAGTCTGTAAGACTGAGTCATCGTCATTATTTCACTAAATACGTACAACACCAGATTCTTTCTAAATGACTCACATATCATTTCTATTACTGCCATAGGTGATGCATTTCATCCAAATATAATTTTAGAAAAACACACCTTAAGTAATGGTAATAAGATGTGTTTTTCTATACACTGTTTAAATGATTGAATGAGGTAGCGATGTATTCTTTGATCAGTTAATAAATTAGAGTGGACAAGTTTGAAGAGTTATAGATGTTGGATGTGGTTTAATGGGAAACAACTGGTGATGAAAACGTTAATTTATGTTTCGCCGTGTTTTGATGTTTATTTTGATTATACATTGTCACCTTAGGCTTAGACGTATGACAAGGCATTTCAGATCTTAATATAGACATTTTTCAAACATCACCTTTACTCTCACTCTCACCTCTACTCTCACCTTTACACTCTTTTATCTTAAACATATATAATATATCTGATAATATTTATTAGGGAAAAAGTAATTCTAAGCTTTGAAGAGGAAAGATGTCATATGGAACATGGTGTAATGGTTGCAGCTCCTTACAAACGTTGTGTAAAAAAAACATGGCGATTAAAAAGAGTGGCGGAGAGTTTATTGCCAGTTCTTCTCTTGCATTCTACGCCCTTGATTTGAGAACTGGCACTAAATGTAAAATTAGAAGCATTAATGTGTATTTCTTTACTAACAAGTCATAAGTGTACAATGTGTTACCTATATGATTAAATGATTTTTGAATTTTGAATTTTGATGGAGAACAGTTACTCAAAGCCGCAACTTTGTGTCGTTCCCAGACGCTAAGGTTAAATGTATCCTTAGCAGCTGTAATAATTTCGTTAGCGCCTTTCACGGTATGACGTCATCGCGGGGTCGCTACAACGTTATACCTTAATTTTAATGATTAATCAGCTTCTCAAATATTTTATAAGCTATAAAGCAGTTTTGCGAGAGATGTCCTTAACTTTTTTATAGCGTTTGGTTCTTCAATTTGACTAGTCCTGTATATATTAAAAATTCGAAATCTACCTACGTTTATTCGTATGTAGGATGCAAAAAAAGCTTCTCAAGTGCAAAGTGCCGTCTAGCCTCCTCAGTCCGCTGTTAACGAGCCCCAAATTATAATAAACTAATTTATTTGATTAAATCGATGGATTTGGACTTTAATAACGACAGCGTGGTTATGCTCATCTCATTGGTCTTACGTTTATTAATAAGTATTTGGGTAATATTAAAAACGACATAAAGTGATACTGGATAGATAGAAAGATAGATACAGTGCCATATACTTTTTTTGGCCGGTAATAGCGTCGCTGTCATAGATATGAGTAATGCTTGTAAATAAAAGGGAATAATTTGAAGTAATACAGTTCTAGGCTTAAAGTGACACAAGCTTAGGAACAACAGATATGCTAGGTTTTGTTACCTGTAATATTAATATAATATCTTTTAAGATACCTAGCAACCAGACCCGTTTGATAATAATTATAACTTTACTCATAATAATGCAAGGAATAAAAATAAAAACTTTAGAGGTGTCAAGGGACACCCGGATGGAACGAAATTCCTTTCGATTAATTTATATGTTTGGTATCATAACAGTATGATAGATTTTCTCGACACCAATCTTACGACGAAAAAAAAAAGCCAACATCACGAGGTGTTCCCAGGCGGTCAGCCATCCAAGTACTGACCTCGCCCGACGTTGCTTAACTTCGGTGATCGGACGAGAACCGGTGTATTACAATAGCAAATAGCAAAAAAGTGTCGTGACAACTTTTCGTAAGAATTTTTTCCGTCTAGACCCCTTTCACAACGCGCGATAAGGAACTTCGTTCCAATACATTTTAGTTGGATTTTTATTAGATGTTGGTAGATAGAACAATTATTTATTATAAGCACCAACAAACTGACAATGCCAGTCTGACATTTCAAAATGGCGACGGTAGTACCAAATTCAGCCGCTGCCCAAGGAAAGTATGTAGCACTAATACGTTTTGGGTCACAGAGTGTGGAAAAAAAGAATTTTTGTTCTCTAGTCTATAACAGTACAATTTCACATCAGTAGCGTGTCAATCATACATACAAATAAAAAGTCCGAATGTGTGAAGCTCAATATTTATTCTGACAGTATGACGCGTTGTGACTAATCGTCCCAAATATTCAAGATACTTGTCAAAACAAATGATCTGGCTCGGAATCCGAGTTACAAATGATACACAAAAGTAATAATCTTTTGTCCAAACCGATGTCTATGATTTATGTAACTACGTGCTATTAAAACTTTACCATTGTAAGTCACCGCTTTTAAATATATATATCTATATAGAGCTGGTATTTTAGGAAAAAGTTATTTATTTCCAACACTCATAATAATAAAAATTAATAAATAGAAAATTAAAAAGTTCGGTCCCTGTGGCCGTGTACCTGCTGGCAGCATTTCCTCGCTGTGTTGCGTTACTTATTCTTTTAGGAAAATAGATTTGAAAAACGTCCTAATTATATAACATAGTACAAACATTGTGTTGCTACGAAAACGAAGATGTTTAAAATTACATTTGGTTATCAATTTCATATCTTCAGTCTAAGTCGAGTGACAGTGTCTATCTAGACTTAATGTAAAAAGAATATACCCTTGGTTGAATTTTTAATAATGCATATGGAATAGCTTCACAGTTTCTATAATAAATTTACAGATATCGTGAAATCTAGTATTGATGCTCACTAAAAACATTAAAGTTATGGTTAATTTTGAAGATTTTTCAAGTGATAACTTCTTATGGGTGGAAAAACCGCTTCGTTACGTAACGCGTTACGGCACCAGTCTGTCTATCTTCTCCTTATCTCACGCATACGGCAGCGGTAGGCAGGCTCCACCTCTCTCACTCTAACCGGCAGCGTATTTCGGACAGACGCTTTCCTCTCTCTCTACTCAGTGTTTAGTGTGCGTTAGACATTTACTATTGACAGTAAGCATATGACCTCAAACTATTACTGTTTTTGAAAGTGATTATAAAAATATGATGAATGAAGCCGAAAATGATCATCGAAACGTTACAGAACTAAACAGTGCAACTTAGATTAGTTTAAGTAATTACTCCTGTCGGTCGTCCCGAGATGCACACGTTTTAATGGGCTTAACTGCTCTATATAGATCCTAGATCTAATTGCGCAAGATTCAGTAGCGCATCGTGTATTGGTCGACACATGGCAATATTACTATGCTACACGATTTACATCTTTATTAGCTAAGCATCGTTTAAAAAACATATCTATACATTGCTGGGTTGGAATCACTCTGTGAGATTAATAATACAGAGAAACAGCGATGTATGTACAGACACTGATTGTTATCAAGTAATTATAGGTAGGTTACTGCACAATGGGCCCTTTCATTTAAACTACGCACTATATTGGTTATTTCGTCATTTAGTTTAATGTCTTTATAAGTCTTCGTTTACACTGGTTCAAAGGTTTTATGGTTAGGTCAAAGATTATATGAGGTCAGTTATATCACATTTGTGATCAGCTCCAATTATATTATACGAATTTTAAAATACTAATGAATATAAATTTATTGGAATTAAGACTACTAATAAAATTGGGGAATTTAAAAAAAAAATGTGATTACTTGGCATTACTGGGGCTTAGACAGAATTACTTTTCGACAGGCGTGACCCCACCCACTAACGCCAAACGAATTTGAATGAAAATGGTCACGTGACAAAGCGTGAGCTAATGTCATTCCCATATAAATTGGTTGTGTAGTGGGGCACGCCTGTCGAAAATGATTTCTTCTCAAGCCCCAGAACGAGTAAATTCTTTACTGAGGGAAAAGTACAATAACGACAATGTCTCTCTTTGCTCTGAATTATTAAAAGGCGAAATATTTTCGCAACATTCATGATGAATGTGAAGTTGCGCGATTATTTTAAATATATGATCAGAATTCTGTCATTATAATTGATAAACACATGCACATATTCCATCACCAGTAACAGACATAACTAGAAATTGTAACGATATTGATAATCTATGTACCTAATACTTAACAAAACTGTCATGAAACTGCAATGCGATGTCAAAAATGTCATAGATCAGGTTAGTAGCAGTTTGCCATAATTTTTCGGTCTCGAATGAGCTCAGAGCTAAACGGATTATATTTATTTATATAATCACGCCTTTTTTCCGCAGGGAAGAGACTACGGATCTAAAACATCTTAACTTCTAACCATACCTCTCTAGCTTCATCCACTTTCATGCTCATTTACCATGCTTGCTTGTCGGCTATGGGAACCTTTGACTTGTCCCTTCTCTATCACGAATTTGGTCCAGGTACACACTGTTTATACTCCGATTCTCATAAAATGCTCAATATGGCTAATTTGGTATAAAATTATGTTGATATTATGGTAGCATAGGTTGTCCTATGTTACAATTAACTAAATTATTAGATTCGTCAACCTCATCTCATTATACCAAATAGTATTAAAAACACTAATGTGAACTCGGGTTTAGGTAATGTCGTAATAAGATTATGGCTTTAATTTGGAACACATAATATGAGTAAAGATTCTGTTAAACGATTTAATGCCTAACAAGGTACTTGTTATATACACAGTTATCATTTAAAAGGAATAAAATTAAATAAAGATGTGTAAACGATCTTACTAATGCAGTTTTCAGCTCAAGACCTAAATTTAAACATAAATAAAATTGAATTTTAACAGTTATTATTAGTCAGCCTAACGTTTACCAACAACAAAGGTTAGTTAAAAAACTATTTTTACATGCCTTTGTCGCGTTTCTAAACAAGACTGCTATGCTTACATTTATACAAACCACAGCGGTTTTTTAATGTAACATATTACGAGTTTATTATATTATTCTGTAAAATAAATAGATTAAAAAAAACTCTTAATATAAAATAACAGAGATAAAAGTAACATATGGGTTTGGGCCTGTAGCCGTGCTAGCATAGTAAATAATATATGTATAAATAGCTATAAACGAGGCAGTAACATTAAAAAATAAAACAGAATTAAATATTACACCTTGTATCATGCTCCCCTACTGCTTTCAAGCGTTATTTAAAATCGTTGTTGTTTGTACTATAAATAGCTGTTTACATATTCGTGCCTATTATTATGTACTTTTTAGTTGTATTCGATTCGATTCCAATACAAAGTGCTCAGGGGAATAGTCAATGTTCCCTGGTACATGACGACCTCCGTGGGGCCCTTAATGTAGAGGACGTTACCACAAGATTGCTGGAACCCACGAACAAAGGCTCCACCAACACGTGAACATCGAGGCTATTCAACTTTTTGACACCAAGGGCTAGTGAGGAGATTGAAAAGGACAAAACCATTCGAATTAGTGAATTAGTGTGAGTGCACGTCAGTTTTAAGAGCTAAACAGTGGTAAGTAGAAATAAATAGTACACAAGAAGAGAGTGTCTTCCCCTTAATCGAGACTGTAAGTAGTGTTATTGGACACTTTCTTATGTTAAAAATCCTTTTTAGTAAATAAGGTTAGTTTTAATTATTAGTCTTAAGTTAGGCTAGATCGTTATGTTCAATTGTGTCTTTGTTCAGAGATAATGTACTAAAAAAAAATATTACCTACTTACATATATTCTTATTCTTAACTTGGTTAATAATTTATCTGTTTCATTGTTTGCTTTACTAACTTGATAAGTATTTATTTACAACATTAGATTAAACATTGGGTTTCATAAATAGCAAATAAGCCACAAATGTATCCCGCAAATAATCAATAACTATATTTTACTGTAATTACCGTAATTTGAGCATTTCGCACCCGGAACTTGTAGCCACCGCAATGCTATTAATTTAGCCTAACAGATGGATATCTATCACTAACACTTGTAAGCATCGGATCACCTTTTAATTTGCTTCATATAGAGGAAAGAAAACATTTTAAAGGTGTATTTTTAACCGACTACAAAACGCCCAAATAGTTCTCAATTCGACCTTTAATCTTTTTTAATTCAAGCATGGCAACTCCCTCCGTGGACCGATCTGTATGAAGATCAGATGAGAAGTGTCAAATGATGACCTTCATATCAAATAATAAGAAAACTTCACACCGTGTAAATCTTTCACGGTCCGCTTCGCAAGACTTCTTTTGTGAACTAGTGAACTGTTCGAATCGACTCCCAACTCCTTGAAAGATACGACCTCCAATTGTTTAAAAAAAGAATATACTCCTCCATAAAAGACCGTCAACGCTCTCACTAAAACTGGGGGTCCATGGGCTGCGAGGATTGCCCTATTTAAGCGTCCCGGAGCGTATACATACTCGTAAAAAATCTGGTAAGAACTCCCACAGATTATAACACCAAAACCTTCCACTTTAAAGTATTATACGGTAGTGTTACAGAATCTCAGGGAAGGTGATTAAATAGTTTAATTGGCATGGCGTAGCTATTTTTTTAAGCCTGGTGCTAGATGCTGATACTCAAAGCCGTTATAAATCTTTCGGCAGATACAGCCTTTAAATTTTTTGAATAAATTAAAAATAATATTATGGTAATACGCCTTGGTATATTAAAATAAAAAATCATGTGACGTTATTATTATTATAAGATTGTAAATAATACAGTTCAGTCCCAACACACGTTTAATCTTTTGAGTGATTTCTATTCTCATTGTTAATACTAACTGAGCATTGTTGTACAACATAAGTAGTTGTAACTACAGTAGAACCTCGATAAGATAAAGTCCAAGGGAAACACAAAATATTTTATGTTATAGAGGTTTTAAGTTATCAAGGTTCTATGTTAGGTAAAGGTTAATATAGAGGTATGTACATGTTTCTATGTACCCTTGCTCCCGTTTTTACTTGAATGCATCAGAAGGATGGAAAATTAAATATGTAATCATATTTATTCACATTACTTACATTACATAAAAATAAAACAACAACTAAAGGTTTAGTCTACTTAAAAAAATCTGTGATTTTCTTTTGTTTTAAAAAATTCACTGTTTCTAAATCGATTTGATTTTCAATGACAAATAGAGAGGAGAATACATTAACTTATGATGCAAGTAAGTCGTTGTCACAAAGCTAACCGCCGTAAAGCTTTGAAGAATTTAGATAAAGCAAACAATAGGTAATGTATTGTTTACGTTAACAATACATTAGTAAACACGTGCAAGCAATAAATACCGAAACCATTTGTTTTGACACTCTTTCAAAATGACTCATTCACAAACAATTTTATGTTATAGAGGTTGTGGAAACATTTCTTTTAGTTACTGAGGGCCTATACAGAGATTATTTATTTAAGTTATAGAGGTTGCGTATTTTAAGTTATAGAGGTTTTCGGCTCTGATGGGAAGGGAACATAGTATTTTTTGAAGTAACAGAGGTTTTTATGTTACCGAGGTTTACGTTATCGAGGTTCTACTATACTGACCGATGAATTTACTACAGATGTAATATATATCATATATGAAAGAATATTAGCGATCGAAATTATTATAATATTACAAGGAGGTGTAGAAGCAATATTTAATAACTCTTAAGATTTGACTCCCAGTAGGACCCTAAAGGAAATAATAATTTACTGAAATGGATTTACCCGGTGCACTATCGGGAGATTGCAACACTTTTGTTACTCAACGTGAAGGTATTTTACAAGAAGCTTTTCAGTTTACGACTTATCAAATAGATATACAAAAAAACTATTTGATAAGTCGAATATATTGACTTACGGTATAACTAAATAATACAACTTAAAGAAAATAATAATTTAAAAAGACGCAGAGATGTGTCCACCCCATGCACTATCATATGGCATGACTTTTGTTTTTTTTTTGCCCAAACAAAAAAAAAGCTTGGTGGAATAAACCTTGGTGCCTGAAGTGCCACACTACAGTATGATTAGTGAAGATAAACACTTATGATAAAAATAAGAAGTACAATCAATACAAAAATCTATTTTATAGCTTATAACATCATAGCTTATATCATATAGCATATAATATGAAACTATTTATGGAGCCAAACAATCACCGTCCAGGTTGTCCAAAAAATACCTTTTAATACCTTTGCTATAACAATTATGGGCCACTGTCTCCTTAATAAACATATCTTTATCCTGGGCGCGACAAACAGTGTAGAGGCTGTTTCAGCGCAGAGGAATCAGTCACCCACGTAGTCCTGGAACGCGTGGCTGTGGTTTCCCAACGAACAGACATCCTCAGGGCTCTTAGGTCGCTTCGCGGAGCCTGCGTGGCTGGCTTAATTAGCCTTTAGCCTAATTTAGCATTAGCCTGTGCGCACAACGGCCCAAATGTGCGTCTATGTGCGGAAAATGAGGCCACATTCTTTTTTTATTCTTGGGCATATCCTACCGCAGCCCGACTGCTAAATGCGGAAGGCTTATGTTGGACTCGCGATCGTGCATACCCACTAAAACACTGTGCATACCTACTAATAATTTGTTCCTGATAAGTTTCTTTTTCTAAACAACTAAATGTAATACATGTATTTTTGCACTTCTTGCCTTTCTTATGTAATTTAATACTTTTTTTTTTCTCACAGTGGTTGCCTGGAAGAGATCGCTCGAAAGCGATAAGGCCGCCAGTTGCTCTCCTTTTTATTTAATTATGTCAATTGTACTATATTAATGTATATGCAACGAAGTGTTAATAAATAAATAAATAAAGATACTTGACACAGCAAGTATCCTTCACAGACCGGAAGACATACGCTTTTAGAAATAGCTAGGGGAGATCGGGTCCAGTACTTGCAGCGTGGCTCACCATCCCTTATTTGAACGCATGGGCGAGGCTCCCGAGGCACACCCGCGACAAAGCTCCCTGGTCCTTTCCACCTCTTCTTTGATTTTCATGACTGCCTTGCAAATTAAAATGAGTTCACACTACCCTATGCTTGCTATAACTAAACACAACAAATCTATATTCTTATAGATGTACACATTCAATACCGACGCGAAGTCAGAGTGATAATTTAGATTTATAAAAGAGAATCTAAAAACTTTCAAGTAGCGAGTCTGAGTGTCCTTCGCCAGAAAGTTTGTATCCACTCATAACTCCTAACTCAATGTTTCAGCTTCCAATATTTCGTATTTTCAATTAAATAGCTTTATTATTTTATTAATTCCTTAACAATAGTTTAAGTGGTTATGCGTAACTCTCAATAGCAGCAGTATTACTTCGTGGTTTGCGTGCTACTTACCTAGTCTTAGTGTAATAGTTCTGTGTGCGCTTCTAAATCTGTGCACGTTTTTTTTTTATACCATTTGCGTATTAACACTTACCCTTACAGAATATCTGTGACCAAAAGCGACGCTGTGTATCAAAAGGCTGCGAAATAATACGTCAATTACATGAGTTGTTTACAGAAATAAGAGTAGTAATTATTTATACTAGTTGAGCAGTATCGGCCTAGTAGTTTCAGCGTGTTACTCTCATCCCTGATTCATACGACAAATAACTAAAGTAATATTCCGTATTTCTTTATTTTAAAACACATCTCAATAAGAAAAAAAGGAGAGTTAAAAGATAAAGCGCCCTACAACATAATAAAAAGATGGCCGAAATAAAACATTTAATTTCTAGTAAAAAAATACGTCAATTACAAACGTTACATTTACTGTACTTGTCGTCATTATGCGATGACATCTCAAGAAAGATATAGCGAAGATATGATATCCAAAAATACGTCTCTTTTACTTTTCGTAGGCATAAAATGCCTAAACGTCAATTGTAATTTGCGTAATTAAATATAGAACAAGTAATCAAGGACTTACTAAGTAACTTTAGGCTCGAGTGATGTCTTTAGATGCCAGTAATTATGAGTTAGAAACATCATAACAATTACGCACGGAGCCCACATTGACAAGAGATAATGGCCTTTCCGTGTTATTACACATCCGAACGGCTAATTATTTCTTTGCAGACACCAGCTCGTGTCGTTTACCCAATCAAAGGCGTATATTAAGCCTTATTGCTGTACAATAAGGGTGATATCGGCGTATTTGGAGACGTAAAAATAATTATATCCGAGAAAGTTGCAAGAAAGGTAATTAGAACAATGCTGTTCGGGACATCAATGATATATTATGGGAAACTTTTCGACATATTACGGATAAGGGAAGAAATGTAAAAGTTTCTGGCGGAACACCGAAGACTGAAACAAAAACTGTGTTGTCATAATGTACCATTAATCATTATTATTTTAATAAGGTGGCAATGGTTGGGGAATATAGCTAGATGTACAGATAAAAGATGGACTTTAAAGACAACTATATGGAAAGAACCAAAGGGAAGAAGGAAAAGAGAGCGTTAGAAAAGGGTGGATTGACGATATAGAAGCGTAAGCAGGAAGCGAATGGAGAGAGAAAGCCATGGATAGAGACATTTGGAAAAAGCTGTAGGAGGCATTTACCCGTGAAGGGGTTCCGATCAATGGTACTTAAGTAAGTTAGGATAACGAACAACAAGAAAAAAACATGTTTGTTTTAACTGTATTTATATAAAATATGATGAACAAATGACAATTTACATGTATTTTAATTAGAAGTTATTGGTCTAACAAAAAATGACAACAGATTTCATTTGTTAAGATTGCAAACAAATTACTTAGAACTAGTAAGTATAATCAATATTGAGCAATTCCCTTATAAAACTTCAAATTCAAAACCGCTATCGCTATGTTTAAGTTGACATTGTCATGTGTCAACTTCAACTGCCACAGTACAACAAATACAGAAAATAAATAAAAAAGTACCTTTTTTACATATATAAATATAACGGTTTTTAACTATGTCCTTGCAAAACTAGAAGAAAATAAACTGTCAACACCGACACCAACCACAGATTCTTTAATAATTTAGAAATGTCCTAGTATCGCGAAAACCAAAGACAATATTCTTAATTAAAAATCGAACGTTTCATTAAAACTATGCTTAACTACGTATATGTACAACTATACAACATTCGTTTACATTAACAGCTTCAATTCTTTAATAGTGATTCCATCGCGACCCTAAGGACGAGGGTAAGGGGTTAAAAGAGAGGGGCGCTCCCCCCTACCTTGGAGGGAGCGTCGTTAAAGTAATTACAATACAGGTGGTGCAACGACAGTGTTCCTAAACTTGCGTCGCACTTACTTTGAATCGCTTAGAATTTGCGGCGCGATCTACAGACTGTAGCGTGTATAACCTTCAGTTTAACTAGGACTTTAACGGCTGTAAATATGACGTCATAAATAGAAGCATCATATTTCCTGATTGATTGAAAAAAAAACTTCAGTGAGTAAATGTTAATAGTACCTACATAGAACATAAGAAGAGAGTGTGTTCCCCTTCCATTTACAGTCTCAAATAGTTACTAGTAATACCAAATAGGCCAGTTGCTTTGTCAGGTTTCTTTGGGACAAAGGTATGTAATTTTTGATGTGAAACATCTATAGGCTCACTTGTAAACCGAATTGTTGTTGTTTCACATCTGCCAGGCGTCCCATGACGGCTCATATTTTTTATTATATAAATTTCCCAATATCCCCGACTCTTGTCTCAAATAGTTATGGACGCTTTCTCATGATAAATATTCTTAGTGATGAATTGTGCTAGTCATTACCTATTAGAATAATACACACGCTGGGCTGGACTGGGCTGTCTGTGGGCCGGACACATTGCCCACGGTTGTGATGACAGATGGCTCAAAAAGACCCATACTTGGAATGGCCAAGTAGGAAGAGAAAAGAGAGGACGCCCATCAGAAACCTGGGAAGATGAAATAAAATAGATGGCGGGGAATGATTGGACAATAGTAGCGAAGATGAGAGACAAATAGAAGAATTTGGAGGAAGCCTTCACTTCGTCGGAGGTCGTGTACTAATATTAAATATAATAACATAAACCTTATGTAATCCTTACTGTACTCGAATATAGGTATTTTTTTAATTTATTACATAAGCTAGGCTGTACTTAACAATGATATCTCAGTCAAGACACAACATATTAATTTTTTTTCTAATAGTGGTCATGTCTGCGTTCGATTCACAGTAATCTTTATCGCGTATGTAATAGAGATCAAATTCCAATCACGACTGCAACACGGGAGTGTTTAGTTGAAGTAGTCCAACGCAAGTAATTGTGACAATTAATCCCTAATGTCACTTGTGTCACACATATAATTCGATTGTGAATTATTTAATACATAAATGAATTATTAAAAAAAATGGATGGAATAAAATAATAAAACAAAAAGTTCTTTCTTTGCAAATACTGTAAGAACTATAACTCAAATAAAAATTGTTATGATTAAACGTCTAGTCTAGTGAACAGTTTCTCACTTACACCACAAAGTTACAAAGCTAATATGAAAATTGTTGAACTAATAACACGGGCGAAGCACGAATGCAAGGTTTTTAATTGCTTTTAATATTCTTCAAAACATATTTATTGTGATGGCAACCTCGGATTCGCTTCTATGAAATTTAAAGTCCCTACGCTACTGTGAATAGTTATAATTTTTATTAATTTTTTAGTGCTCTTCGTGGAATTGTGTTTCTTGCACCGTTCTGAGCGTTACCATGACAACCAAAACCAGAGTGATACATTACTTTAAATTTTTGCGCGACATAAAATTCCTTCTCTCTAACTCCTAATAAACACGCTTCTTAAATCTCGAAAAAAAGATATATAGTGTAAACATACTACAGTGTTGTTACAGTGGTTTTGGAATATTGTCTGGGAGTGTTCTTTAAACATATTGTATGATGTCACGCGATAATTCAAGGTCAAATGCGATAATTTAATTTCTAGTCTGTATTAATCGTAATTATAAAATTATAAAATGTTGAGTATATTACGAAATTTCATTAGCTTTGGTATCGACTCCGTGGCGCAACGGTAGCGCGTCTGACTCCAGATCAGAAGGTTGCGTGTTCAAATCACGTCGGGGTCAAACTTCTTTTCTATTTTTGATCATTTTGCTATTTTTTACTATCACGGTGCAATAAAAAGACCCGAATATAATCACCCGCACATCGCTCAAGATTTAAGATTAAGTTTTTGCTACATTTTGAAGCTTACGTGTTACAGGTAATACGAACTTCTTATAGACTTTATGCTAAAAGTCTTTTATGTTAAAAGTTAACCAGTAAGTTGATAAGGTAAAAACCTTTTTCAATATCAAATTATCATTATAAATTACCAAACGGATAGTTGCAAAATCAGTTACTTACAAAATGTCCTATTTATAAACGTTCTATAAACCCTAAATTGTTTTGTTCATTTTTGTATTTTATGTGAGACTGATAAGGCTAATTCCTTTAAAGCGATTTAATCTAATTATTTCGGTAAGTTGCTGTAGTATTTAACAACCAATCCCTTAATAATTTTATTATTAGACATTTTTTTTACCTTTGAAAAAGTAGTAAGTTTTAAAATGACCCAATAAATGTATCTACAACATGGACATACTAAGTAGCAATAGCAGTCCCCGGGCGAAAGAGCGATTGCTTCATCCATCACACATTGAAGGCTCCGATACTGGCCGACGTATTTTTGGGACGACATTGTGTTTACCTTCTACCTTTTTACAACAACGCAAAAGATTTTTCCCTATAAGTACTTTCACTACTAAAAAATAAAAATAATAATAAATATTATTAAATAAAGATGTAATTAAATAATATATTTATATTTTTAGACCTTCTTCTGTAATCCAAGAGATCTATGTATTCCTGTAATACTACGCGATAAAAAGAAAAATATAAGCTGCAACTATAGAAAAGTTCCCCAAAAAGGTTTTATTGAAAGAGTTCTATACAAAATCAAGTTGGAGAGAAAAGTATGTACATGTTATTTGTTGAGTGAACACCGGATACAGCTTAAGAAATTAACTGAACACGGCTCAAGTCCTCGTTATAACTTCGCCTTATCGCGACTTTCGCGTTTTATCTTGTTCCCTACTTTCAAACTCAGTTTCATTTCATGTTAATATTATGTTCATATTTTTATTGAATTATGTCAAATGTATTATATTCTGCAACGAAGTTAATAAATAAAAAAACTTCTTTTCATAATAACACGAAATAAACAATTCTCACATTATTAATTATTTTTATTAGAATTATAAGACATTTATTGTCACTGAAGTCCGATTTTAATACAGTTACACACACAAACACCAAACGCGTTATCTCTGTAATATTATTGTTTAGTCTTTAAAAATTGGCGTTTAGATATACAAATTATTTTGTATAATGTTTTGGTTTGGTTTTTGAATAAATAATTATAAGGCACGTGATATATTAAATAAAATCAGGACTAGATAACCTAAATACTGCAATAGGAGTATTATTCTAAGCGCTAGATTATGAAGACTCACGTATAGGACACAAAAAATAAATACCGACCCTTAAAGAAATCTCCTGAAACGCCAGTTTCAAAACAAAATTGACAAAATTATGTAAACATGATGCAAGTTACCAGAGTAATTCGCAGCTGAAAACGGATCGCGTGACTCATGATGATGCGTCACCGCAGTAAGCGGACCACGGCAGGGCTACCTATCTTTGTACACAGGTAAGGTGATTTTATTACTAATAAATAAATAAAAAATTACTTGTACGAATCAATACGAATACGAAATTCCACCCGTACCACCTTGACGTTAGTCGAACCACAATTGAGCGTTTTTTAAGGCAGCAGTGTACCACCACCACCAGGCTGTGTACCAATGGACTTTTTTTTAAGAGCGCATTTAACATTCGCTCGAACGGTGAAGGGAAACATCGTGAGGAAACTGACATGTCTTAGACCCAAAATGCCGACGGCGTGTGTCAGGCACAGGAGCCTGATCACCTACTTGTCTATTAGATTGAAAAATGATCATGAAACAGATTCAGAAATCTGAGGCCCAGACATAAAAAGGTTGTAGTGCCACTGATTTATTTATTTTATTTTATTGCACCATCACTATGTGGAACCAGCTGCCCACTGAAGTACTTCCAATCCAATTCGAATTAGAGTATTTCAAGCAAAGACGATGCCAATTCTTAAAATGCTGAAAACGCACTCGAAAGCCCTCTATATGCGGTATCACTTAACATCAGGTGATCCTACCGTTAACCCCTGTTATCAAAAAGAATAACTTCGCCTTATTCTTATACCTATTTATAACTTCTGACGCGTGTAACATAAGTAAGTACACACACGTTTTCTTTAACGATTAGAATACTCTTAGCAACCCTAGTCTCACGCACTATCGCTCGTCATCTACGTTTCTCAAATCGAATAGTTTACATCTTCGTCACCTCAATGTACTGACATAAAACATACCTCGACTTCGATTTGTATGCGTCAAAATGAACGCTTCTATAATAATTCAATGCATTCAGATTGTTTTGTTAGATTACTAAATATACTACCAATGGGCATACTTTTTTGTTGATTTTTCAATAATATGACAAATCTACAGAAAATTAATTGTATAGTCCTTTTCATGAAAGAAGTCCCCCAGACGCGGCGCTGCAATCGCATAACGTAATGTTGCCATTTATGAGTAAAAAAATTACCTATATTATTTACATTTAGCAGATGTAATTTATCAAATAATACTACATATTTTCTGCATACTTCGATGAAACAATATTTCTGTTATGTAAAAAGCATATTTTTATTTACTTATATTAGCGGTGCTCTACCTACTTACAGGGAAAAGATGAGAAAATAGGGTAAAGAAAAGCAATACAATTTTTTATTCAGAGTTTTAATGCATAATTGTTGGGTTACAATTTTTTTCGAAATACACGCCGCTGTTCTACCTTCGTTTGTAATTCTTGTTACAGTTTTCTCTGACACACCTGCAATTAAATTATGAACAATTAAAAATAATAGTAACTTTAAGTTTATAATGCTTATGTAATATGTAATATATGTTTTAATTTCAGTCACCTAGTTTCATCACGTTATGTATTTGTTCAATTTTGTTGCAAAAACGAATTTATATCATAAAAGTCCCATCAATACAGCAAAAAATTATTAAATGGCAACTCTAAAAAATACCTGTTATGGCGGCAACTCTCTTCCGAACATTGTTTAGTGGTATTAAAACACCTTGATTCTTATATTCCGCTTCACAGAACTCTTTCACCTTTAATATCATTTCTCGAGCCGAACTTTTTACAACTTTTGGCATTGTAATCAATCTTCAAAATGCACTAAGCTAGTTAAAAATTCACAAAAATCTACCACAACAAACGAACTTGATAACATCGACGAATGACAACATTGCCGACCTGTCAAATTTAGTTCCAAAAATCACCGCGGGACTTCTTTCATGAAAAGCACTATACACTTAACTTGTACCCTTTTTCTTTTTCATGTCTTCTTTTGTTTATAATTGTCCCTTTCACTGTTTGTGTATTACTTCTTATGTAGTTTTGCACTTCTTGCCCTCACCTTATCTAAAAAAAACTTACAGTCATCTGGAAAAGATCTCTCGAAAGCGATAAGGCTGCCAGTTGCCCGTCTTTTTATTTAATTATTTTAATTATACCGTATTTAGAAAAGAGCGTACCAATTCTTAAAAGGCCGGCTACGCACTCGCGATCCCTGTGGCATTGAGAGTGTCCATGGCCGGCGGTATCACTTAACATCAGGTGGGTCTACTGCCCGTTTACACTCTTTTCATTTCTTAAAAAAAAAATGTGTGTAAATAAAGAAAATATAAAATAAATATTATAGGATAATTACAAAAACGTGATACAAGGGACTGGTAATAAGTGATCGCTTTAGGCAATGTGAATAAAGCAAAAACCAGTAGCGCCACAAAATATGGTCAGGTCAGAAGAAGTAAGAAAGTCTTCCTTCTATGCGTGACACACGCTGTCTATTTTTAGGTCTTCGACGTCCCGGTTTCCTTATGTCTCACCGTCTGAGCAAGTTGTAATAGGACAACTAGTTCTCGAATGGAGTGATAAATAGTGAGGAAGTATAGCAGTAGTGAATTAGCTACATAAAAATTCAATAGAGTAGTGACTTAGTACGATACAATGGTATAGATTTACGATTATACAGAAAGTAGATGACAAAAACCTTTGGTGTAAAACCGTGTTGTATTCTATTCGCGGCAACTGCTGTTTATAATTTATTTCGTAATTCTACAGCTTACATAAATTGTGTATAAAAAGACAAGTAAACTAAATATATAGCCAAAGATATAATACATCATATTTACAAAAGGATCAAACAAATGTGTAAATACAACAATTCATTTTACTAAGTAATACCTAATTCGGCTGTGTTGTGTGATGGTGTGAAAGTAAGGGGTACACAACGGTGTGTATGTGGGGTGTGCTCATAATGCAGGTGATATGGATGCTGGTGAGATGGATAATCTTAATACTCCTTTTAAGAATATTCCGCGATACCTTAAACAAGTCAAGGCTTAAATATTGGTAGTTGTATGTTGTTTGTACCGTGTATTGTACTTTTAGCAAGAAGGTTCATTAAAATTCGCATTTTTTAACGTTTCTAGGATATGAGAATATTATTAATTTTATATGTGAGTTACCTAGTTGCGTGTTGTTATCACTATATAAATGCGTGAACCTATTTCGCTATGCCCACTGCTGGTGGAAGCTGAATCATAATTCCATTTTATGAATGTGTAATGATTGCAGTATATTTGGCGATTAAAGGGAGTGACGGACAGTTTCTTGCAAGCTCTACAGTATGGTATTCGAAAGAGATGTTTCGGTTGATCCCTCCTCGTTTCATCACCGTACGAGCCGTATTATCTAACAATTGAAGCTAGACTTCGACACGGGGCTTCACAAGACATTTTCTTTTGAGAACTGAACTGTGGAATCGAGTTCCGGTGGGGGTCTTCTCTGGAAGATACAACCTCCAACTGTAAAAAAGAGCATACTCCTCCCTCAAAGGTTGGCAATGACCCCACTAAATTGTTTGTCTATGTGATTCAAAAATATATTGTGCACTTGATTTGAAAATTAGCAAATGATTGTCAGATTTTTGACGGTCATAAGTCACATTTGATAATTAATAAATGATATTTTGTGGAAAATTTTAAACTATCTAGTTTTATTATACATTTTCTATTTACAATTGAATTGAATACATAAATCTATTAAGGTAAGTGTATTCGTAATGTAATCAAATTACCACCGCGATACCATCGGGTGACCATCAGCCATCAGGATGTACACGCTGCCTACTCTACTGTTCACTTGAGTTTAGGCTGTGTAGTAACCATTTCCATATTTTTTATTGTTATAGGTAAGCCTAAGAGATGTTAAATTAATATGTTTAGTGCCAAATAATAATAAGAGAAATGTTTTTGATTCGTATCATGCTTATTCACCAAAAGGCGATAAAATAAAAGTCTAAGAAAATTAAAGGTTTTTTGTCGGTATTTACTTTACAGAAAAAAACTTGAGTTATAAAAAAAACATGTGTGTAGTTCACACGCGGTAGAAGTAAAACCTTCCATTTTGGCTTCAAGATAATGAGATGAATTAATTTTTATGTTTAATATCAATCTTAAATTTTTGTTAAAAATAAAAATAATTAAAGTTTGGAAGTCGAGTAAAAATAGACACAGATAACACACAATTGACACTAATTTAAAGTTAATACTGTATAATGCTTCCTATCTCATTTTCTCCCATGTTAAATCTTATGAATTAATGTATCTGTCTCTTTTTACTGTCGCTTTTTCGTTTCACCGAGTTTCAAAATATCATAACGATGCTAAAGAAGTGCAGTAATAAAGTTATTAAGCAAAAGCTAATATTCTAGTAAAATTTTTTTAGAGTATTTCATAGTAGAAGACCCAGAAAATCATAAAATCACTGCTGCGTAACATAAAGTCAAAGCAAAGCCAACAAAAAATTTGATTTTCATATTACAAATCTTACTTTTTCAATCAAAATATTTAGTACCAAGAATCGCACCATGACTATTATGCCTTAACAAGAATCAACATTTTACACTATTTCGTAATTTTATACGCAATTAAACGTTCCTATTGTCCCGGATAAAAACAATCGGAACCATCTCAATTTTATTTTTAAAACCGACATTATGAACTCTATTACAATACAATAAGGCTGAGGATTGTCTATCATCTTAAAGTCATTGGATTCGAAAACTATAAGCACATAGTTGAGTGACCTCTAAAGTTAGTAACGCCGCGTGAATACATTAATTACAGACCAATCGTTTGGTGTTATGTTGATGATGTGTTGGCGCTACCCAACCGAGACGAAAAATCGTACTATGATTTTTATCAGGGCTGTCATCACAGACTATGTCGTGTCATAATAACGATAACCAAACATTATCTGTGATAAAGACATTGTAGCTGCTATTTGTGTTAGCAGAGATAATATTATCTTATGTCAATCATAAGTCATAACAGATATATCTAGTAATTAATATGCGTAAAATCGTTTAAAAAAATATAGACACAGATAAAGCAAATAGGCAATTAATAGAGCAGACGTGAATAACCTTCGCACGGATGGACATATTCCAACAAATGGTACATTCCATTTACAAAAATACTAAATCACAAAACGCCCGGCCCAAATCATTTGTTAATAATTATTACGACTTGATTGACATAATTACGTAGATCATTGATAACGTTAGTTTCATTGG